>NW_020292122.1:0-134993 GCF_003184845.1 Aspergillus ibericus CBS 121593
AAACCCTAATAAACCCTAATAAACCCTAAAACCCTAATAAAACCCTAATAATATAGATATAATTCCAGTCAAAGATAATATTTTTTTAGGTTAGTCATGTTAGGGGCTGTACTATTTTACTATAAACTTTAATAAATTTTTAGTAGAAATTATAAAAGCTTATAAATAATTAAATTCCCTGTATAGTTGTCGGGGTCACTTATTTAGTAATAATAATAATTTTTATTAAATCTACTTAAATACTATTAGTAATAATAATAAATCCTAGAAACTTAGTCTTTATAATATAGAATTTATACTTATAAATAATAGTCTATAAATCCGCAGCTTATAACTTCTTAAATATTAAATATATATATAACTTATATTTAGCCGTGTTATCGCTGTAAATTAATATATTATTAATATAAATTATTATAAACTTGTCTAAGTACTTTATTAAAACTTTATTAATAAGTTATTAGAAAATAATAAGTTTATTAATAAATTTAAATAGAAGGACTTGATACTTGAATAAATTATATTATATTTTAAAAATAATAAGATTTTTTAAAATAAAATTTATTCTAATTTAATGGAAACTCTAATATATATTAAATTTTATAAAAATTTTTATATTACGCAGGCGGTCTATTATCTTATTAATAAGAGGTAGGGAGTATGGGTCCTTCTTAATTAGAGTATTTAATTTTTAATAATTTATATAGAAGTAGAGGTCTTCTCTAGATTTTTAAATTATTAGAATAAAAGATATAAAGAGCATGGAATTTAATATAATAAATTTTTTATCTAAATTTTCCATAATATAATCACGGGAGACTTATAGTTTTTTTATTATTATTTTATAAAAAAAAATAATACCTAAAGAATTCTTACCTTCTAGCTAAATCTTATAGTTATAATATTAGAATAGAGATAACATATTAGATTTCTTTTTTAAGAAAATATCTATTAAATTATAATATTACTTAGGAAAGACCCTCTTAATCTTATTTTTTTTATTTATATATAGAATCTCTAGTTTCTCTGTAAAAACCTTCTTGATAGTATTGAATTAAGTAATAAAAATCTCTATCTTTAAATTTTTTAGATATTATTAGAAGCTAGCTGTTCTAATAAGAGCTATCTCTCTATAAAGAAGTCTAATTAGGGCAGGCTTTAGTTCAGGCTTTAAAATTTTAGAAGAAAAATAGTATTAATAGCTTTCTTTAATTAGGTTATATTTTATCTTTACTAGGGTCTCGTACGGGCTGCTTTAATTAGTATAAAAAAAAATTAATAGTGGTTATAAAAACTTTAATTATTTATTTTTTAATTATATCTTATAGTCTCTCTAGGCTATATTTTATTAATATTTATAATTTACCAGGGACTACTCCAAGATAGTCTAGAAAATATTTATAAAAAATCTAGCTTTTATCTTATTCTTTAATGTTAGCTGGCTTGGCTAGATTAGTTAGTAATTCTAATAATCTAATAAAATATTATATTTAATAAACTATATTTTTTTAAAAATAGTATTATACCTTTCCAGGTCTAATATAAAAAAAAAGATGTTTGGAAATTAGTGGCCGTTAATTATAAAATTTAATTAGATTATATATATTAAATAAGTAGTCTGTTTTTTATTAAAATCTATGACAGGGATTACCTTCTTTAAAAGTAGTATTAGAATTTTAAAATATTAGATTAATTTAATAGTAAATTAAATATCTATTACTGAGTAAGTATTAGTTCTGGAATTAGTAAGTATATAAATAAGAATAGTAATACTATCTTTAAAAAATAGAATAATAATTATAAAACTATTACTATTATTTTCTAGTAAATCTTATAAGTTTACTATACTTACTTAAACTTCTAGTTTGTTTAAGATGGAGACTTTTCCTAGATATTATTTTTTATTAATTTAAGTTTTTCTATAGAGGTTTCTAGAGCCTTTACTTATATAGTCTTCTTCTTAGGATATTCTTTATTCTTATAGTTAGGTTTCTTATAGTAGAAATATTTCCTATTTCTTATCAGTATTTTTCTAGTTTCTAATTCTATACTAAAAATTTAGATTAGAGATTTAGAGAAAGTACTCGCAATACCTAAAATAGTAATAAAAGAATAAAATATATAGGATTTTATATAATTTTTAACTACTGTAAAGTTACTTTTAGTATATTTCTTAATTTATTTTTTAATTATATCTATAAAGTTAGTGTATTGTTTCATGAATTTTTTAAAATCTTTATTATTATAATTATATATAGTGAGATCCTGAAGCTTAATAAAAAATTTACTATAGAGATTGTTCTTCTAGATACTCTTATTAATTCTAGCTTCGATAGTAAGATAGTAAAAGATTAAAATAAAAATATAAAATTTATTTCTAGTCTTTATCTGTAAGTTTTGGTACTGGTAATAAATATTATAAATTTTATTAAAATTAGTAAAAATAGTCTTTAGATATTTAAATATATTATCTAAATTAAAAAAGGAGTCAGTAGCATTAGGATAAAAATATAAAATAAAATATTTTTTAATAATATCTTGATATTAGCTGGTAATATATATTTTATATATAATAGGAGTATTATATTAATTAATATTAGCTTTTAATTTTTATTATATAGTAAGAGCCTAATCTTTATAAATCAGATCCATGCTATTACTAAATAGAAAAAAATCTAGAATCTTTGTAAGTTTCTTTATCTTTATAGGAATATTTTAATCTAGATATATTTATTATTATAAAACCTATATAATAAAGCAGTCCTGTTCTTTAGTAAGATATTTAATCTTTTAGATTTATTAATTTTATTAATCTAGAAGATTGTCTTTTTCAGTCTCCAGGATATTAAAAATCTTTAAAAGAATTTCAAAAATTTGTTTTGGGTCTCTCTTGTATCGGTTATTAAATTTAGTCTAATTAAATCTATCTTTTTAGTCTGGTTTATTAGATAGTATTATAAAAAGTTGTTGGTTATCCTTAGAACTAGAAGTCTAAATATTTTCTCTAGCTATTTTATTTATTTATTTAGTTAGTTAGTCAGGTAAGTTTTTTGGCCGTTAAGTATCGCTAAGAACGCGGGATAGGGATTATTAATAGCTTAATAGAAGCTAGCCATGTACAATAATGGAAGAAGAAATAAAAAATAATATTTAAAATTATAAGACGGCCGTTCAACATAATAAAATAAAGTCGTATTAGTACTAACTACTCTAGAACTTTAAGTGTAAGAAGGAAAAAAAGAAAATAAGAAATATTATAGATACTTACTTGAAGAAAATAATAGTAAAGTAAATGAAACAAATATAGTCACATGATCCTGAATAAGGCCCTGAATGAGGCTGCCGTCACATCTTTAATAAAATAATAGTGGATACTCTACCATCCTATTATCTAGAAGTAGATTATACTATAAAAATAGTTAAAAATACTAGAGAAAAAGAGAAGAAGATTCCCTAAAATCTTTTTTACTAGATAAATTAATTAAAGTTTTTAATACTATAAAAGACTTTAATTAATCTTCTAGAAAAAAAATTTATATAAATTAGTAACTTCCCGGTAGCCGCCCCTGTATTATTTATTTTAAAATCTAATAATAATTTATATTTCTACATGGACTACTAAGTATTAAATTAAATAATAATAAAAGATTAATATTTCTTATTATTTATTCAAGAAACCCTCTAACGTATCTTAAAAATTTAATATTATATTAAATTAGATATTATCTAGGCCTTCCACCACATCTAAATTAAAGAAAGAGATAAATAAAAAACTATATTTTATATTTATTTTAGATTATTTAAATAGTTAATAATTTTTTTAGACTTACTAACTATCTAAGCATTTTTTAGTGATATATTAACTAGATCTTATAAGAATTTCTTAATAAATTCTACTCTATTTATATTAATAATATTCTTATTTTTATAAATGGAAGCCTGGTTAAATATTATATCTAAATATAATAGATACTAGGATACTTATAGAACATAAGTCTTTAAATAGATATTAATAAATATAAATTTAAAATAATTATTATTAAATACCTAGAATTCATCATTGAAATAAAGAAGGAGATTTATATAGATCTTATTAAAATTTAAACTATATAAGATTAAGAGATTCTGAAGATTGCTTATAATATTAAAGCTTTTCTAAAATTTATTTATTTCTATTAGTAGTTTTTTAAGAATTAAAAAACTTACTTAAAGTTCTTAATATAGCTTATAAAAAAAAATACTAAGTTTAGTTAGACACTAGAGACTTAGAAGATATTTAAAATTTTTAAAAAAATCTTTATTATTACTCTTATCCTAGTGTATTGGAATCCTGAATAAAAGATTTTAGTAAAAATTAACTTCTCTAAATAGTATATAGAGGAAATATTATTCTAGTAGAATAATTAAAAAATTTTTTATTCTATAATATATTTCTTAAAGAGAAATCTATCTGTAGAATATAATTACTAAATTTATAATAAAAAATTATTAATAATTATCCGAGTCTTATAAGAGTAGAAACTAAAACTTATTATATTCTTTTATTTTAAAATTCTTAGTGATTATTGGAATCTAAAATATTTTATAATTTAATAATAATTTATAGAATAATAAATATATTAAACCTAATTTTTAAATTATTTTAATTTTATAATTAATTACCGCCCAGAGATAATAAATATTTAATTTAATATTTTATTTTATAAGTCTTAGAATATACCCGAGAAAAAAAATAAGTATATTATAAACTAAAAAATCTAGTTATTTTATTTTATATCTAAAGAAGGGCTCAGCTATGTAATATTTATTAAAGAAATCTCTAATATAGAGATTCTTATTTATTTAGAGCCTATAGAGCTAATACTAGATAATTTATAGAAATAAACTAAATAAATTAATAAAGATTTAAAAAAATACTAGGAAGTAGTAGCTAAAGATAAACTTAAATTTTTTAAATAATTAAAGCTAAAGGTTTCTATTATAGAGTATTAATTAGATATAAATTAGTATTTATTCTTTTAAAAATAAGTTTAGATCTCTAACTTAAAGTCTTTATAAATCTAAATTATTTAAAAAATCTATAATAGTGTGATCACTGGACACTCTAAATAGAATTAAATTTATAAAATAATTATTTATTACTATTACTAATTAAATATAAATAAGAATATTTACTAATTTTATTATAACTGCGATAGCTGTAGGGCTAATTATATTTAAAAAAATTATAAATAAAATTTTTTAAAATTACTATTAATCTTTAATTAATTTTAATAAAATATTATTATTAACTTCCTGGTAGATCTCCCGGAGTCTTAAAATTATAAAAATATTATAATTATTATTAACTAGTTAATTAAAAGTATTATTATCAAGACTATTCTAAGTATGGATATAAAAAGCTTCATAAATATATTTATTTAAATATTTTATAACTATTATAGGATATCTTAGTTAGTGATTTTAGACTATAATTCTTAATTTATAAGTGAATTATAGACAATTCTATATAAGACTTTAAATATTAAATAATATTTTTTTACTGTTTACTATCCTGAAATAGATAGTATAATAGAATAATAAATTATAATTATTAAAATTTTTTTATAATATTTTATTAATTAATAATAAATTAATTAGTAAAAATTACTATTTATAATATAACTAGTTCTAAATAATTAAGACTCCGCGTTAATAGGAATAAATTTTTTTTTATAGTATAATTTTTATATAAAACCCCTGGACTTAAGTATTAAAATAAATATTTTAAAATATTATTAAATTAAGAATCTCTAAGAGTAGGTTAAGACTATTCTTAGTAAACTTTAAAAAATTTAAAATATTATTAGTTTAATAATAATAGTAGTATAAGAAGTATAAGAATAATATACTAACTATCAATAAAATCTTATTTTTTATTATAAAGAAAATAACAAGATTTAGTTAGATCTAAAAAATATTATAATTAACTAATTTAATAAAAAACTAAACTAATAGAATATAAAATTCATAGTACTAGAACAAATTAGAATATATACTTATAAATTAGATATACTATCTAAAATTTATCTAATATTTTATATTAATTTACTCTAATCTACTACTATAGACTTTCTATCTACTTAAAAAATAACTAATTAGTAATTAAAAGTTATTATTATAGAAAATAACACTGAAGAATATATTATTGAAAAAATCTTAAATAAGAAGAATATATTCTAAAGAAAATATATATATAAAAAAATATTTCTAGTTAAATAGAAGGGATATACTATATCTATATAAAAATTAGTAATTAAATTTTATAATATTAAAACCTATGAACGCTAGCGTAATCTTACTTATCTAATTCTTTAAAATTTATAATAGGCTAGCTACATTATAATAAAAAAAATAATAATTAAAAAAAACTAAGCCCTATTAATTATCTAGAATTAGAATATCTATATTCTAATTTATCTAGTCTTAGATCTCAATCTAATAATATCTGTAAAAAAAATAGAAATCTCCAGAAAAAATAAGAATCTCTAGAATAATAAAAAAATTTACTAATATTATAAAGAAATTTTTTAAAAAGAATTATCTATAAGTAAATCTAATTAGTCTATAGATTAGATAATTCTTTCTCTAGTAAATTTAATTCTTTTACAGATTATCGTACCTTACGTAGTCCACCCGGCTTCTTAGCCCGTCACACACCCTAATTCCGCCGCATATGCGATCCCCCAACCCCAGTAGGTTAGGGTGTTTGTGACTACGCGGACAGCCATAAGAACAAAGTATGCCAACCGTATGCTACAGTAACAGGAGCAGCCTGCATGAAAGCTTTACTTAATGAGTGGACATTTTAACTCAGTAAGCATCTAGTGCATATTTATTACCTACAGTGTAACAATAGAATTCTTAACATTCTGATACTCAGTCTCATACTGTTAGAAGATGCTTTCTAATTATATTATGAACCCCACTGTCATGTTGGAACTATTATTTTCTAATACTCAGTATAAAGTATTAAAAATCTATTATTTTAGCTGGAATAACAGAAGGAGCTAACTAAAAAGACTCATATATCTCTTATATAGGCTATAGTAAAAATAAATATTAATACAGATTACTGGCTTCCTGTGGCCGTTTAGGGCTTATTTGCGGGAATTAATACTAGATAACTATATTAGGCTACCCACGGATCCCGATATAACTTAACTTTTTATTTTTTATATCTTTATTTATTTTACTTCCTTCCATATTCCATCTCTTAATATCTTTAACCTGGATTTAAGCAGACTCCAGTGAAATAGTTCTCTACTAGAAAAGAAATCTGCTGACTATAGAATTCAACACCCTTGTTAATAAATTACTTGAGAAATAGTACATTCCAGGCCTGGCTATATTGATTATGCATAGTTCCAGTATTTATATAAAGGTACCACCACCATCCAAGATTACCATTAACCTAAGAACTATATAAGAAAAATAAACTTAAGCCTACGGTTACACCTCCTTTCCCTCCACACATATGACCACCATATCTCTATTCTCAACCTGCAGCGCCGCAATGTCTTTAGTAATTGATAATAGCTAATCCACTCCGCATCTAATTTCCTAGTCTACGCTTGTCACTTTTATTATTTGTAATAATTTTATTCTTTCTACTCCTTCTACTACCATTAACACTATAATTAAAGATATCTTATCGTATCATAGTAGGCTCCTAGGCTACTTCTTTTCTATTAATCTCGCTTATCTAAATGAGACTTTATGTACCGAGGTCTACAGGCTTTAATGGCTACTACTAGTTTTTCCACCACAAACTATATTCAACTATAATAGTTATATGTTCATGGCTGCCACATATTTATTAGAATATATAAACAGAGAGGACCTTGGAACGACGCTAAAAAGAAAAATCTAGGACTTACTTGATATAAATGATATATACTTCTCTACTACCGAAGTGTAAAGGCACCTGAACTTATTAAAGAGACTAGCTAAGGGCTATACCTGGAATCTGGAAACACACATTTATTATAAAGAATAATATATTAATTATACTTTAATTACCAGAGCTGGTTCAATGGTTTCTACTATAATGGATTATATAAAGTGGCTGCGCGCTATACTTTACTAGATACTACCTATCTTGAAAGAGGGGCAGTGTGTATATCCAGGATAGTTATTATTAAGTTAGATTAGAAAAATATGCTTATTCCGCCTGGTGCATACCATCTTTATATTATAGGATGGTTTATATATAATTATTATAGAGAATAATTATACTGGCACACGGGTAGCTGGGCTGGATGTGGGATAATAATTAGATTTTTATCTGCTAAGGACTTTATGTTTTTTATGATAGAAAATACTTAAAATATGAAGATTGCAGAGTTAGAGTTAGACTTGTATCTTATTAACTAGTTACTAGGGAAGAGTGGAGCCGACAAAGAGACCCATATAAGAAAACTGAGAGTAAAGTTTAAGGAGATAGAATATATATATAATAAAAGTGTTAAAAGTGTGGTAGCATGGTTGTATCTAGACTTGAAAACAAGGTTACTACTTTCGTTGTTGCTGGGAGCATATACAGGGACATATGTGTATTCTAGATATAGGGAGTATAAGGTGTGTGAAAAGAACGGCAAGTTAGTTATTGATTTGAGAAAGCGTGTGGGGAGCTGTAGTATGCGGTTTTAGCATGTCAGTGGAGAATTCTTCATCATCAAGTACTATAATCCTGAGGCCGAGGCTGTGGGACCAGACTATACGAAGGCTGGGTTTTATGTTGATGAGCAGGGAGTAGCGAAGAGCTTGGGGTTGGATTTGGAGTCCGTTTTGGGGGAGAAGATCTGGTTTAAAAGGATGGCGTGAGAATCATTGCTACTAGCAACAATGCCACCGCGCGAGTATGAGGTGAGAACATCAATGGCCGTCCAAGTAGGACTAGAAATCTTTCTCAAGACAGCAAATGATAATGATAATATCTTGTCCGCATTCAAGATGTTACAAGCAAGACTCTTCATACAGACGCAACTCGTATATGCCAATCATGACAGCAAGATATGTCACAACTCAAAGCCCTCTTCATACCCACCCATTAATCAGTCCGATATACACTTTCTATAGTGAACATCTAACCCACTCTGAATCCACCCACTTCGAACAAAGCCCATCTACTCTCTCCACTTCCCAACATGCACCCCGCCCCTCTTCGCCAACTCCCTGTCAAACTCGCTCTCCCCACCCGTCGCATTCATAATCTTATTTAACATCGTATTCAAATCATCAGACGTGATATTCTCCGTCGCACGGGTCCATCCAAGCTCCTGCGGTAAACGCTCATTTTCTGCTCAATGGTCAGTCGAAATACCCCCCAAAAATAGAAATAGAAATAGAAATAAAAAGAAGAAGGAAAAAAGAAAAACGGTCTCAATGCGAAATCCGATTCACAAACTTACCGAAGAGATACTCTACGAGCGACCGATTGACCATCCCGGTGGTCTTGTCACCCAGTACAATGATATAAGCAGCCGTCTCACCATAGCTGAAAGAATCGCCCAGCTCCGACATGGTATAATTCGGATTGGTAGCCATGGAAGTGTTCACACGTGCTTGGCGGGACATAGCAGCCTGCTTCACGTCGATGATGGGAGAGGTCCAGTATGAGCGGGTCTCGTCGAAGATAGTCTGGTTGAAGTCGTGGTTGTCGCCGAAGAAGGCATCCTGACGACTATCAAAAAATACGTGGTGAGATGAGTGTCAATGGTGCTATAAAGGGGAGAGAGAGAAAAAAAAAAAACCATACCTCAAACTAGCATCATGTTTGTGAAAGGAGATCATGTGATCTTAGACCTAGCCACCTAGTCACCTCCTCCTCGTGTAGTTAGCTAGGTAATATACATACTTAATATCATTAATATTACTGTCACAGGTTATGAGCCCTCATAGTAATAAATTATTAAATATTTATTTTTCTCTATTATTTTTTTATTATTTTTATATGTTATTTATTAAATAGCATCTTTCTTAAGATTTTTTATATCTTAAATTACTATTATACATAGTTTTATAGGTAAGAAAACCTCTACAGTAATCTATTTAACTTAATATCCAGACTTAATATTTATTAATTAACTAGATCTTTTACCACGCGAGCAGCGTGGCTAAATACTTATAATAATATTATCTAAAGACTTATTTAATATTAATATCTCCAAAGCTATTCCTAAGCTTAAAGGCTAGACTAACTAATTATTATAGTAAAAAAATCTATAAAATTATTTATACTTGTATAATCTAGACACATAAGAACTATTTTAAAATAAATATACTTTTCTAAAAAAACTAGTTCTTTATTCTAAAGATGAAAATAAAAATATATATATACTAATTATTTATACTAGTAATAGTAGTACTCTATTTATTTAATAAAAACTAGAACATAGTATCAAGTAAGCTAAATAATATAACTATATTTTATTTACTATATATAACTCTGACTATAGAAAATAGAAGTAATTAAATTATTCTATATTTATAATTTTTAATATTATATATAAAGCTAGTCTTATAGTGTGTTTCTAGAACTATAACTCTGTATTAAAAGTATATATTCTTCTCTAAAAAATATATAAAACCTCTAATTTTACTATAGTTATCTGTCTATATAATAAATAAATATTTATTTACTATAATAATATAAGTAATTAAAAATTTTTTTTTATATATTATATAGATACCCTCAACAAGTTTTACAATACTAAAATTATTAATAATTATATTAAACTCCTGTAATTCTTTATAATAATTTAGAATATATTTATTTTATAACTATTTATTATAAATCAGTATATAATACTAATAAAAAATATAATTCTATTATCTATATATACTTAATTTATATAGTTTAAATATATATATAAAAATTAGTTCTTTTAATTAATTATATACGCGGTTAATAACAAGCCTTAAAATAATATTAATAATATTAATAATAATACCTAAAGTAGTGATTATAATAATTATAATTATAAATATAGGTATAACCATGGATATAATAATATCTATAATTATAATAAAAATTAAATAAATATTTTTATATAATATAAAAAAAAGCAACTTGATACTACTAATAAAAATATTATATAATATATTTTTTATAAATATTATAGAAATTATTTTCTAAATAAGTACTCATTAAATCTAAATAAAAAAATAATTATAAATATTTAAATTAATATAATTACTATATTTATTTTACTTATACTATTATCCGGAATACTATCAGCCAATATAATTAATATTAATTTTAATTTTTTTAATATTTATACTATATTGGTTTATTTTAATACTATTACTATAATTTAAAAAAAATGATATCTAAATAACTCGTACGATTGGATACTTAATTCTAGGATTATTAAAATAATAATTTATTTAAAATATTATTTTATATTTTTTACTTCCTATATACGTACAGCTAAAACCACTACTAATAAAGTTTTTTAAACTATTAACTATAATATTATTTTAATTGAATTAATAGATAAACAGAATAAATTTTATAAATTTTTAAAAATAAATTATATTTAATACATGCTAGCACTCTTATATAATCTTATTTTATATAAGTAATTAATATATTAAAATATTTATATATATATCAAGATTAAGAAAACTACTATTCTTATTTAATATAGTAAGTAGATTAGCTTTACTATTATTAAAGATATTTAATATTTTCTATATATAACTAGCACTACAAGCCATAAAATAATTTAAAATCTATATTTTTATAGTATTTTAATATACTTACTACTCTCTAACCTTATTATTAATACTATTAAAAAAATAGTTTTTTTATTAATTTTAATCTATCTTACGTATTACTATACGGCTCATATCTTTAAATAAAAAATTTATAACTCTATTAAATATATTATTAATTTTAATATTAAAAAAAATATTTTATTAGTATCCTGCAAGCCCTATCTCTATAAAAAAAATTAAATACTATTTATTTTTTATATTAAATTTTATAATCTTAATCTACACATTAGAAATCTTATTTATATAAATATCTATAAATTATTATCTATATATAGTTAAACTAATATATATTACTTTATTACTTTTATTAACTATACCTCTTAGTACTACTAGATATTCTTACTTAAAAAATATAATAAAATACATAATAAGTTTATTACTTTATAAAACTATCTTAAATACTAGCTAAATATTAATATTAAATATATTTATAGTAATAATATACCTGAATATTAATTACTTATAATTTATTATCAAGAATAAGATATTATCTAGAATCTTATTCTATATTATTATTTAAATCTCAATCCCATTACCAAGATTAAGAACTATTATTTAATTAAATCTTATATATTAGTTATAGCGGATAACCAGTTATTTTATTTTCTATAGAATTATATTATTCTTATAATTAACTATATATAAAATAGACTTATATATAGTACTATCAGAAAGACTTCCTATAAAATCCTATATAAAATATAATTAAATATTTTATAGTAAAAAATCCTTAACTACTATTACTAGTATCTTATTTTTAAAAAAATTTATAATAAGCTTAAGAATCATATACAGAAAAACTATTTTATTAAATATTTTAAATTAGTTTATAAAATCTATAATATTTAAACTCATTAAATTATATACGCCTGTAATATTATCTTTAATAAAAAATCTATCTTATAATTATTATTAATAATATCTATATATAATCTTAATTCTATATATTATAATAAAACTAATATAGAAACTTTAATCTAGAAAGATCCTTATCACTAATCACTATTTAATATATTTTTTTAATATTAATAACTTATCCTTATCTCTTTTTCTAATTATTTTATTATAGATGAGTAAGATAGTAACAAGAAACTAGACTAACTATTAGAATATAAATAAACTAATATACTCCTATTTTTATTTATATTTAATAACACTATTTATAATACTATATTTAAACTAGTAATTATCAATAAAAATAATAAGTCTAGAGATTATCTAATTATTATAGATCCTCTAATTATTAATACCTCCCATATAGAACCATTATTAGTAATTAAATAATCTCTATATTATTTTATATATATTTATAAGCTTTCGCACGCTCTTTTTAAATTCTTAGAATTATATATTATTAGTATAAATAATAATCTAGACATACATACTAATATCTTTTATAAATTACTTATTAATAATTATCTTACTAGTATTCTATTTTTAAAAACTATAATTATACAACATCTAGCTAGTCTATAAACTAAAAAGAATATTTTTATTAAAAGATTAATATCTTAAGATACTAGCTATATTTCTATCTTATATACTAATACTATGGCCTGCGCTAAAACATCTAAATAATATAAAATAATATATTATAAAATATAGAAATAAATTAAATAAGATATTTTTTATATAGTTTTATATCTTTATAATACACATCTTTTTTTACTTAAATAAATATTCAAAATTAAATATAATAATATTTATAAGATTTATTTTATTATTAAAGACTTCCAGTAGCATACTAGCAAAGACTATTAAATTAAAGAAATATATATAACTATTATTAAGAATATTAGCTTTAAAATTTTTATTACTCTAATTATTAAATTTTATTAAATCTTATATCATTTTAATATTATTACAGTCTTTTTTAATATTAAACTATGTAAATTAATATATATTAAACTATTAAATAATTTCTAGAAAAATAGTATATATAGCAAGTTTTTTAAATTATTATATAATTTAAAATAAGTATTACACGAGTAGTATAACATGCTTTATAACTTTCTAATAATTAATAATTTTAAATATTTATATATAGATTACTTTGTATTCACAGAAAAAAATCTTTTTATACTTATTTATATTAATAATATTCTTCTACTCACGCTAGATAGTACTATAATTAGTATTTTTAAAATACTATTTACTAAACTTATCAAGTTTATTAATAATAGTCCCTATATTTACTTCCTAGATATTAATATTATATAAGTAGATAAAGATATTTATCTCTCATAAAAATTATATATATAAAACTATCTAAAGCGCTTTAATTTTTCTACTTATAAAATTTCTCTTATACTATATAATTTTAAGAATTTTTTATTAAAGTATAATGGAATAGCAGATTCTAATAATATTAAAATATATTAAAAATATAATGGAACGCTTATCTAGATTATAATTAATATATATTCTAATATTATATATGTAATAAGTAAGCTATTATCTTTTATAAATAATCTTATTAAACTATATCTTTAAATAATAAATCTTATTTAATATTATCTTACTAGCTTTCTTAATTACTATTTCTTTTACTATCAAGGCGGACTTAGTTTTATTAATTTTTATAATATTAATTAGGCCAGCCCCCACTCTCTTAACACGATATTAATCTCTAATTATATATTCTAATTCACTGGGGGGCTTATTTTATAAAATTTAAAAAAATAAATTACTATTATACTATTTTTAACTAAAAGTAAGTATATCGCGTAAGTAATAATAATATAAAAATTAATCTAGCTCTAACTATTATTTATTAAACTGGATATTTAGCGCTTTAAAGCTATATCTATTTTAATAACTCACTTTATAATTATTCATGTAGATAACTAGTCTACTATTATTTTAACTAAAAATCCTAAGTTTTATGTCTGTATGAAACATATCTCTATTAAATAATATTTTATATATTATAAAATATATATAAAAAATATTAAATTTATTTATATTAATATAACTAAATAAGCAGCTAATAGTTTTATTAAATTACTTAAATATTTTATCTATTTCTATTTTATCAAGTAATTCAATATAGTAAATCATATTTAAAATCATATCTAATATTTCTATATCTATATATCTTTTATTTTCTATTTAGAAAATATGAACAATCTTACATATTCTTTTTTTTATATGTAATGTTACTGACTACGTCCTCACTTATAGAAAATGTGAAAAAAGATCACGTAATCTCAGATCTAGCCACCTAGTTACCTTCTCCTCACGTAGTTAGCTAGGCAACACACACACTCAATATCATCAATATTGCTGTCACAATGTTCGAGGATGTCATGACGACTCAGATCATTGAGGGAGAAAGTAGTAGCGTTTGGGGCTGGATTGGTGGTGACTGCTTCCTGGTGGAGGTATTTGGAGAGTTCTGCGTCGATGCCGAGAGCGTTATAGAGGGCGTTGATGGTGTGTTGCTCAGTGATGTCCTTGCCGTTGTGGGGGAGATAACCGTGGTTGGCGAGGGTGTTGAGCATTGGGCAGGGGGCGCGGACTATTATTTCATGTTAACGATGGCTTGAAGTATGGAAAAATCGTGGATTAGATAGGGCTGCTTACCATCGTTTGGGCCTGGAGGGGACCAGGGTAGTGGGTGCGGTGCTCCTCCTTGGGGTGGGAATGCATGGGTTTGGGCAAAGGCCGCGGCGAGACATAGTAGGGGGATTGTCTTCATGATGGAGGTAGTCGTAGTAATAGCAGAGCTGAGTCTGTATTCTGGAGGATTGTTTCCAGGATGTAGATTTAGAGCAATTTATATCTGGATGTAGGCCTAGAGCCAAGCTATTAGTAGATTACAAATACAGGTATATTACTTGCCGTCGTCACCTTGAAGAAATGGCGCCAGCGCTGGTTTTATGATTGTGGAGTAGCAGTTGTAAGCCAGTCATGCGTGAAGATGGAGCAAGTTTCAGATGGCTCCGATCTGGTTAGGGGCACGATGACAGCCCTGGATAGGCAAGTCGCTAGCCATCTTGGACTGGATGTATACGAGCACGGCGGTGGCACCGTTGCGATGCATCAAGTGTACGATGATTGGCTACACTGGCAGCTTTGGAATGCTACGCAGAGCCAAACCCGCTGTACCCATGGACAACGACCTGGGACGCCTGATGCCAAGAACTTGCTATGGTGTAATCACTCGTCCCGAGCAGTGCTGCAGCATGCTCAATGGTTGTCAACACCACAATAGCAGCAGGGTTACATCCCTACATACCTACATGTCTAAAACTGTCACAGTCTGCTGCCTAAATAACGTCCCGTGGGAAGATGAAAGCCTGCTTATAATTCAGGCGGTCATATTCTGTTTTGATATGAGTGACAGCTAATAGGAGGATTATGCGGTGTTTGGATCTTGGGGCAATTTGGCAAACAAGAGTTGGAACGAGCTCCACTGCTAAGGCATCATAATAATGTGATTGATCGAAATAAGATGTTATAATTCGGGACGGGTAAAAGGTTTCGAAACTGCGGGAGGCATTAAGCCGCCCCGTGCCAAGGGATCGGCAGCTGAGCCACCGGCGCGGTCCGGATTAGGGTTAGTGTGATACTTCACGAATACGATGGACCGATTAGGAGAAGGACTTGCCTTTTTGAGACAGGCTATCACGGATACGCCACGAACTGAAGATATTGACCATCAGATTCTTCAAGGAATATATTTCCATACTAGAGGGGTAGCATCTACCATGTTTCGAGAGGGAGATAAGTCGTAAGCTGTGACTAAGTGTTAGCAGCCATAGCCCAGCATAACGCGAAAGGAGTGAAGAGAAGAAATATAGGATTTCCGTATAAATATTGTGTGATATAGCGTCCTGTTCTCGAATATGATCGACTTCTTTATAAACATTGCCAGTGTCCATCACTAACTTATGCTGCTCGCTTAGCTTTACCAACCAATCCAGATTGAACTTCTAAGTTACGTTAACTTGTCGCTTCCTCTCCTACAATCATGAGTGCATCAGGCCATGGAAGTTCAGAAACACAGACATACAGCAGCGATACATGCCATGCCTATGTTGATGGCGTCTTTACTTCATATGGCTATGTGCCCTCGCTCACCGCAGCCTCTACCTTTGTAGCCCTCTTCGGCGTCTCGATGCTAGGCCATGCCATCCAAATGGTGTGGTTTCGAACTTGGTGGTGCTCCGTGTTTTCATTAGGATGTTTAGGTCTTTCGACAATCACAAAGTCTATTCCATTTACGCTAACTGAAACGCAGTCGAAATTCTAGGTTGGGCAGCCCGAATTTGGTCTGCTAAATGTCCCTACGCTCAGACACCATATCTCATGCAAATTACTACCCTTATCATAGGTCCCATACCCCATTTTAGGTACTGGTACAAATCTAATATCCGTCGACAGTACTAACATTCTTTACCGCAGGAATCTACGTCCTGCTAGCCCGCTTTATCTGTATATTTGGTCTCCAATCATCCATCCTTTCTCCTAAGCTCTACCTCTGGATATTTTGCACCTGCGACATCATCTCATTAGTCGTCCAGGCAGCAGGAGGCGGAATGGCTTCATCGGGAGCTGGCGGTGGGGGTTCAGGCTCCAGCACAAGCTCGATGAGCGCCAGAGAAACTGCTTCCCCCTCCTCCGCCTCCTCCTCCTCCTCCTCATCGTCTCAGTCAACCGGAACACACATCATGGTCGGCGGCATCATCTTCCAGCTTGTGGCCATAACAGTCTTCGTTGCACTTGGAGCTGATTTTGCTTGGCGCGTGTTCTGCCGCGAAGTGCCCTGCCGCCGGGGTAATGCGCACATGCCAGTAGTGATCGCTTTATTCTCGGCCATGGTTTTCTCGGTTTTGTTGATATATATTCGGAGTATCTATCGGACCATCGAACTGCTACATGGCTGGACGAGCTCAACGATGCGGAATGAGAAATTGTTGATTGGGTTAGATGGGGCGATGATGGTGCCGGCTGTTATTATTTTTAATCTGTTCCATCCGGGGCAACTGCTGCGAAAAATTGAAATGCGGGCGAGCTCGGTACCTATGGTTAGCGAGCAGACACTAGTCTTGGAGGACTTGGAGGAAGACAGTCACGGGGATAAGTTAGGATTGCTGGGAAGGAAGGATGATTCAGCGAACAACGGATCTCGGTATAATTGATGCCGTGATGATTGGGCCTGGCGTCTTTTATGAAGGACCCAATGTTGGGCAATTTTCGTGTCGGAAACAATTTGATTTAATGCTGTATTTGGGGGTAACTGATTTCTATCATTATTCTTCTTCCGCTGCATAAAATTTGCTACCTGCATCCTTGTGCATTCCAATCTCCTTCATCGGCCATTGTAGCCACCGACGATCATCTTGACCCAAGCATTCCTCAATACCCCCCATGATATGCTCCGCCCAGCCCCGAGCAAACCACACTCCGTCATGTAATTTCATAAGCACGAGAAAGTAAGCCAGCAGTATCAGTGCTACTGGCTCTTTGTTCTGGAAGGCATCCAGTGCAGGCTCGAAGCAACCAATCCAATCGTATATAATCATCGCCAACCTGCCAGTATTATTCTCTCCCCCATCTTGCTTTCCCCCATGCGTCTCATCGAGCACGCGCTCCAACATAGCAATGGAATTAATATAACAGTCGCTCAGTTCCCGGGCATTCAGTTCTCCGCGCTGTTGGCCATGCAGAAGAATCCGCTCCCTCAAGGCCTGTAACAATCCCCGGTAGTTTATTCCTGACGCCATGCCTCCTTGATCAACTCGAGATGAGCCATTTTTGTCCCCCCGAGGCTTGATATCACCAGACATTCCAGAAAGTGTTTTCACTCCTTTCACCAAAGAAGGCCACTGTACCTTGCTTTCATGATCAGTGCCAATCGAAAAGAACAAATAGTCGCCCGGTCGCGGACCCCGAGCCATAGGCAGAAAACACAAAATGGTGGCCCCCGCCCACACTGCCGCGATGTTGTTGGGGCTAACTTGAGCGAGAAGAGATAATAGTTCACTTAGCCCTTTTGCAGAGTGATGCTCTGCTCTGTCTACTAGCCAGGGATCATTTGCTCCGGGATTCGAAAATATGTTGTTGGTGTCGACCCTGGCCTTGTGCAGCCCAGCTAGCGCTAGGATCAGATGTAGGATGAAGGGATGCGAGATTGCCATTTTGGGGGCTTCATCATGCCAGAAGTGAAGACTGCCGTCATCTTCGGCGAGTGTGTAACAGGTTGAGGTTAGGTAGTGGTGGTGGAGGGTGAAGTCATGAAAGTCAAATGTTGTAGGGGCGGGGATGGGTTGGAAAGAGGATGGCGAGGGAGTTGACTGACTGGATGATGAAGATGGGGAATATTGAGCGCTAGTTGAAGTCGGGATAACTGATCTGGCAATAGAGTCAGGACTTGAGGTTTTTGGTGGGCTTTGATAGAGAGATGGGACGAAGATCCAGTTGATGAGGCGGTCCGGCTTTGCTGGTAATGCAGACTGGGAGGCTCTTGCTGATAGCGGTTGCCTATCTAGTCTGGTTGAAGCAGAGTAATCACAATTGACTGAGTGGTTCATGCAATTAGAGCATTGTGGTCGTAATTCATCGCACTGAATTGGCCGTTAGCATTTCGCTTCTTCAGATAAGCATACAGGATCGGGAGGTGGGGCGGAAAACCTTAATGTGTCGTCTTTTGCAGTTGCGGCAGCCTAACCGCGACTTCTGGTGTGACCGACGCGAGGCCTTACGCTGGTCCAGCCTGCTGATTGCCATTGATGCGGGATTGTTCTGTGCCATTGCTATCGAGTTGAACATGGAGCTAGTTTGGATGGGAAAATGTCTCGAGGAAACATCTCAGGCAGCCCTGGAGCCTGGAGGGCCGCGCCAGCCTGGAGGGCCGCGCCAGCCTGGTGGCTGTGCCAGTGGGTCAAACTTGGCTAATCTGAGGACCCACACTTTGGCACAGGGGTAATATTTTGGGTGCATTCTAGAACCTGGATGGTTACATGATGGCCACGATATAGTCAATTATAATTATGGTAATCTTAGCGCTTGCTACCAGCAAGATATGAATGGCGGTTGTCACGAGACTGGAGCCACTTCATGATTCTCTCTCAGTCTCTGTTTCTTCCTTCTGGCGTACCCCTCAAGCCACTTCATCATCTATATATCTGATAGATTATAAGTTGAATAGGTTTGAAAACTAGTTGGACATATTATATTTCATTGAAAGTAATTATTATGCGGAATTCTGTCAAACTCTATTTTCTTACCGATTCTATGACTAGACGGTACTTAACGAAAAACTTCTATATATCTCACAATTAATGACTGAAGTTGGTACCGGAAAGTTTCTGCTCTCTTCTAGGTATCTAACTTTATTTTTTTGTATTATGAGATCAATACATCTTCTCGAAAATGCCCAGGCTTACTTACAGGATTTACTAAACTACCCTAGTCGGATACCTGTATCACCTTTATTACTATACACCAATAATGTTATCATAAAATAATAGCAAAGAGAGTTTATAAGATTATTTAAGAAGATGAGGCGTCCAGGGCCTTAAGCTACAGAGTAATTTCAGAAATTAGACTCCTGCAAAAGTGTCAGGTTTTGTCCGGCGCTTGCATCAGCCCCTTTGCATGAGCAGTATGAATTGCTTTCAACACACGACCAACTGTACGCGATCAACCCTTGCAACATGTTCAACGGCAACTACAATCGCTACAATCGAACCCATAGACCGGAAAGTGCTAAAAGCACTGGTCTCACTAGCGCTATCGTAGTCCTTACATGGCTTCTTCCAGCAGGTTAAGGAATCCCATGGATACCGAATTCTCCCATCTAATGATATAGCGGTGAGAGTTGAATAGTTCCTATTTACTTCAGGACTCTAGAAGTTCTACTTCACTTGTCCTAGCATGATCATTGAGACCGGGCAATGAAGCGAGCGCCCGCGGAAACCAGATCGCTAAGTCATCTTATGGCTACCGGGACTGGAGAGATACCGAGAGATAAGAACACACGGCACACACCTTCTTGTGGCGCCAAGGCTAGGACTAGATTCGGAGTCAATCTCGCAAATGAATGGATCGTGTACAACGTCGTCACCATGGTTATGTAGCCGTTTTCGCACGACCTGGGGGCTCGTGAGGCAGCGGCATCATAATCAAGCTCGTACAACAGACAAGGATGTGCCGATCACCTTCAACAGAATACCTAAACCCACGATGTAGCTTCGAAGGGCTTGAAGGCTGGGAGTTGCAGGAGAAAGAGGGCATGACACATGTTGGTGTCACAAGCTTGTGTCTTCGGAATTGCGGAAACGATGAAAACCTTGAGTCAAATTGTTCAATTGCAAAGCTGATTTGCCCAACTGCTGAATTCGTTTTCGGGAACCCCACGGTGTACCTGTCGTACTCCTGTCAAACCACCCGACCCCCAGGATATAAGAACGCACGTGGTCCTGAGAAGCCGCTATGCTCCTCAGGTTCCGACATCTCTTCAAGTAGTCATCTTTGTTATGTGCGCTCACATTCCTGAACAATTTGCGTTCAAGCATCGCTGCCGGTATCCTCACAGCATCAAATACACATGATTCAACATTAGTAGGGTCAGTATCGCGGAGAACAATACATGGTCCGCTGATACGTACGACGGGGTCTGGAACTTTGAACCCATCCGGGTACCTCGCCTTCAGCTCCCTTGGGCTTCGGACTAGGACCTCTATCAAGGCGGACAAGTAGCCCTGCTGGAGCAGTGGAACGGGGTCTTCTTCATTTATTATGCCCAGGAAGATTCCTGACTGGAATGGGTCGCGGCTTGGCGGGCGGATGGGGATAGTAGCGATCGGTGGGGTGCCAAATACAATGCAATGAACCCGTCGGAAGTCTGTTCATAGATGTTGAAATGTTAGCAATGTGCTTTGAGAGAGATTTTCAGGAACTGAGGGTAATCAGAGGCTCACTAGGTACTACGGTTGCGATGGTACGGCTCGAGGACTTTGAGGCTGCCATGGCATAGAACAGCTGTGCCATCCCACCACCAGCAGAATGGCCCGTGAAAAGGAGACCCATATCTCTTGGTGCCCCCGCTGCCACAAGAATTCCTTCGGCAAGTCGCATTTGCATCGCTTCGGCAACAGCGAGATATCCCTTATGATATCCGGCTGCTGGTTCTCCAATGCTCTGGCGGAATAGTCAGCATGAGGATACAATCTTGACTCTAGCGCATGGAGGATGATCGTTCTACCTGGGAAGGGGTTATTGGCTCGCCATTTCCATTCACCATCCAGTCCATTATGCTGGTTGATCCGCGAACTGTTACAACCAGCACAGAGTCCACTACAGTCCCGAGAATTCTCTTTGAGTCTCCCCTGGGCTTCAGCTCAAAGACCGGGGAGTCGGGAGGCAATTCGGGTGATTCAAAGTAACCATTCACTGACTCCTCGGCTGCTAGTTCAATAAGTCGCCATGTGTCGTCAGACCTACAATATGACGGATTAGCTGATGAGCTGCTGCGAAAGGTATTACATAGCACACGTTTTAAACGGTTCAGCGTTGTCCGTTTTCTTGACTTTATGAATTGGTAGCTTTTCAAGCTTGATACGGTATTCATCTAAGATGCATTCTTATGTGACGGTCATTGCTGTTGAACGGAGTCAGCCGCTAATTGAGCTTTTAACCAGGCTAACATGTGATCATCTAAGGGAGTACCCACGGTCGGGAGTTGCCGGAACTGTTTCTAGAAAATTCAAAGCCTCCGCGGCAGCCGTTGATGTACCGGTCAAGTGCTGGGAAGAGGGAGCACTACTCAAGCTCTGTAACCCCGCGCTGAATGTAGCAGCCCTCTGGCTGTTTTAGCAACCGGGCGCTTGGTTAACAAAAGTTTCGCTCCGAATCATCTAAGGGCATTTCCAGCCTTCCCGTATTTTGGTGTATCTCTTTTTGTCATGGTTGAGGCGTTTGCGATTGAGAAGTACGCTTGCTTGTCCGTGTCAAAGTCATTGTAGATGCGCGGAGTATAAATAAGAGTGACCCGCTGATATAAAAAGGACTATACCCCGTGGGCAAACAGGGTGAGGGTTAAAAGTGAAACCCACTGTTTCCTAACCTATTCAATCTTGTGCTGCCAACTCATTGCACAATTGGAAGCCTTGCAACAGCCTTGCAACAGTACGTGTACGTCTGAGTCTAGTGTCACCGGAGCCCTTCGAAACCTCTTGGGAAGTCTGGGCAGTCCGATTCTGAAGGCTCTTGCCCGAATATGTATGGATGCCCACGCCCCACCAACTTGGTATAACCAAACGCTGCTCACATTGAGCGGGTGTGATTCCGCAGCCAGCGTGTAGGCCGAGTGGGTGGCTGGCTGATGTCAGGTCGCTAACAGCCGGACCCACATATACACAACAAAGTAATAGACACTGAATCTGTCGATATTGGATGCCTTGTTTCCTTGTGGTTCCCCGAAGGTGTCTCGGAATGACCGAAAGCTGCCTACCCAAGCCCGAGTTTGGGGGTGATTCTGCACTCGTCGACACTTTCTTGCAGTGCTTAATGTGATATTATACAGCGGTTCCATTGTGTTTACCGGTTATGGGGTCCTCATGATCTGTGAGCACCTTGACGCAAATCCCAATCTCAATAACAGTCCAACGGACTCGTCAGCGCCCTTCTTCTCTGTCGGCACAGATCAACTGTATTTCTTCACCCGTAGCAAAATGAAGGGTGCCCCTGAAACGAAATACGAAAAACGGAATCCCTGCAACACTCAAGACCATCGTCAAAGAACTCAGGAGCCTTTATTGGGTTTCTGTACGGAATGAAGTTCAGAACATGATCAGATTCTACTGCGAGATGAAAAAAGCCGCTTATCAACCTCATGCCCCTCCCAGATTGAAATGTGATAACTTTGAGAAGATATTCAACATCTGGGGTAAGTGCCGCGGATCCTGACGTACCTATACTGCTTTAGGTGTGACCGTTCTTGCAGTTGGTAGTCAACCAAACTTCGACAAGGCCGCTGGTTCAAACCTCCACCACGAGACCTTGCGAAGAGCTCAAGGTGAGTCGTGGACAACCAGTATTACATGACAACGTTTGACATAGAACAGAGCACCTGAATAAGCCGGAGACCAATGATCATCGCTATGCACGCCTTCTCCTTCAGTCCTCAAGTGAGTCAGAGTGTAGCAATATTTATGGAAACGCTCCCTAATCAAGAAGGCCTTCTGGATATTGACATTATTTATGAACCTACTCAACTATCTCAAGACTACCTGAATATGCAACCGAATCTCCCCAATGGTAAGTAACCCCACGCGCCCCCCTTCTCTTCGCAACATTCATCTCACCAGGTCCTCTCAGTCAAGTGTGCCATAACGGACGACGCAGATGCAACCAGAGCAACGGGACGAAGACTCTACGGAACGTCATGTAGTACATGCGGTCAACTCATCCAGTCGAAGGTATACTACGAGTGCATGCAGGACTGCGAGCCTTACATCCGGTACGAGTATGAGCATACCAAGCATGAGTGGCAGGAACGCAGGTTCGACACAGCCTCCATGAACTCCACGTCACGTCTTCGGTATTTTTGTGCGCCATGCAAGAACAGAGTTGAGGTCTGTCAGCCAGGCCACCATCTCCGTCTGGTACACTATGAGGATCCAGATATTCCTGGTCAGCATTGAATATTCTCTGACTATACCCCTGGCTTATTACTAACTTGGGATATTTGCACGTATAGCTATCATAGAGCTACGAGCTCAACTGAACAAGTACATAAATATAATGAACATGAGATATTAGAAGACGAGAGCGAGATGGAAGAAGAGAGCGAGAGTGAAGAGGATAGCGACATGGGAGACGAGTGCGAGAGTGAGATGGAAGACGGGTGTGAGAGTGAAGATGATAGTGGGTTAGAGGATCAAAGTGGGACGAGTGATAAGAACCGCACAAAAGGAATCTACACGGGCAAGAAGAAACAGGATCCAAATCGTCCAACCGCTTCTAAATTCTCCTGGCGAGAAAAACTAGCCATGGGCCCATGAAGATCCTCAAGGAAACAGAGACGAAGGGATCCATAAGTAGCTGAGCTATACTGTAGTATCTTTTACTAGGTGCTAGAATAGTGTGCTATGTTTGAGCCATACTCAAGAAATAAAGGCCTTGGAAAGCCTTTCCTGGTATACTATATCCTAAAACTAGGATTTGATTTTTTCTTATGGAAGACAACCTATAAAGGAACCCAAAATTAAATACTATATTATTCATATAATAAATTATTTTTAAATCTTAAATACTGATATATACTACTCCAATACTATATTAGCACATAAAAAAATTTAAATAAATTTTTTATTATTATTATAATAAGGCTGGATATACCCTAGAATATAAGACTAATAAAAAACTATTTATTATATATGAGACGGCCGTTTAACACAGCAAAATGAGGTCGTTGTGATAGGATCTACTTGTCAGGGTAGAAGGCCTGTCGACTAGGTAAGGAACTGGCCACCAAACGTGTAGGATTCCACTGATAACGACAATGTAGCCTATATCCACAAATGGAGAGACTGATCCTTGAAGGATCAGTAGCCCAACACTGAGGAGCGTCATCTTATAGAAGATGGGTAGATCCCGAACCGTCACCGATGACCTCACGACTTCCATGACCATCTCAGTACGTCACCCCAAGGCCCCGGACCACACTGGTTAGACTACTACAGGACCAGAACACCGGTCGGGCCGGTGCCGATAAGATAAGACCTCCATCTGAACCGTTCTATCACAGTCGTATTGGTGTTAACTACTCTAGAACTTTAAGTATAAGGAGGAAAAAAAAAAAATAAGAAATATTATAAACGCTCACTAAAAAAAACGATAATAAAACAAACAAAATAAACATGGTCACATGATCTTAAACAGAGCCGCCGTCACACTGGGCTTTGCCGTCATATCATACTGTGGTGTGGACTCATGCTGTGCCGACCCTTTTACTAGCCCTGTTAGCTATATCGTTCCCCCGGTTATAATTAGCTATTGGTCTGTAGCACTGACAAGACGTAGCACCAACAGCAGATTGAGCGCCTTTCATCACTCTGAGGCAATGACCTACAGCCCTACCTACTCGGAATATCTATACAGCAGCCCACATATTCTACAAAACGACCCCTAGTAAAGAACCCTCGAATATACCCCTATCCCAGAAAATTTCCCGGGTCTCTAATACTTTCATGTTCCAGTCCGTCATTGCCTCACAGATACGATAAATATACCTTTCAGCCAAGTAAACAACTGCATTTTAACCAATAGCCGCTTGGAAGAAGGAAAATAAATATATTAAGCAACCACCAATTTGTGTCCATAACCCTGAGTAATTGATCTATCCATAAGGTTACAGAGCGCAATATAGTGCTGAGCCCGAGCGACTTCTGGCAAGTCAGCCTCAAAGAGAAGGCTAAACAGGTTAGACATCACAAGGTATTTCAAAACCGTAGCCTTGGTACCACAATACTAATCGGAGCCTGATCTCCACCAGCAATCTGAGAGTATTGAGATTGATTGGACAATTATCAAGGAGAAGCTTCTTCACTAAGCCAACCTGGTAGAGAAAGGCAAGCAGCTTAGGCTCGACATTTCTATTAGCTATATAAATATGATGCTCTCGACACTGAGCAAGATACACCCAAAAAAAGACTGGCCCTATGCATACTCCACGACATGTAATTCGTCATCTACTCAGGCTTCGCCCCTGTATTGATCCCCATGACTCATTGTGGCTTCACCCTTGAAAATGAAAGAGCTGGATTCCCGCAGAAAATCTGCATGTTCTTCATACATAGGCTTCAAGCCAGTTTCCAACGTTTCCTTGAAGAAATCTTCGAAAGAGATTCCTTCCAGGTCGGGGTAGAGGTCCTTACCGACCTGGTAGCCTAGATAGCGAGCGTATTCGGGTGTATTTTCTCCCATAATGTCGTATGACTTTTGGTAGGTGAACTGGTAGTAATCCATCATCTTGTAGGGATCATCTTTGGTTCTGGCAATACCATCATCAATCTCATCGGCGGTGCGCTACGAGGTGAAAAGTCAGTATCTAGCTTCTTAAAAAGACCATGATGATGATACGGAAACATACATATTTTCTTTCTATTTTCTCGCCGCTGATTTTCTCAACTGTATCATACAGCTCGTGCTGAGTGCGGAGGTCGGTATAGGCGAAGACCTTCTGGTTAAGGGTCCTAGGGTCGGCGATGAAACGAGCAACATATACGCCAACATCGCGGGAATCGGTCCTGGCACAAGGTACGTCACCGCTGCCTCCAATAGTACTATTATAGAGAAAAAGGTTGCGATCAATGCGGCCGGAGGGCAGGCGGGGAAGGCTGATCTGGTACCACCAACCGACGTCAATGACGGTATAAGGAAGGTGCAGCCTCTGAATATGGTCTAGTATGACCTCCTTCTATAGATGTGGGCAATATGTCAGTCATTTGAAGTCAAAGTAATGCATCGTTATGAGAAGGGTGGGGAAATGGCCGCAACTTACGTTGTCGCGCAACGTCTGGACGCCCCTGGGCATCACTGAAGCATAAAAGCATGGAACGTAGCGCTTTACCCCTGCCTTCTTGGCTGCATTAGCAAGGACAACTTCGTCCAGTAAGCAGCAGACAATAAGGATGTCGATGCCTTTGAGCTGGGCTGTGATATCATCCTCAGAGTCAGCAAGGCTAAATGACACTATGTTGATACCCCTCTTCTGTAGGTTGAGCACATTGGGCTTCTTTAGCGAAGTAGGTCGGACAAGGGCCGTGATATCCTGCTTCCAACAGGAAGATTAGAATGCTTGACAAAATCCGAGTCTTAAAACGCTATGGAGACCCACAAATTTGGTTTCTGTTGATGACAGCAGGCCATTGACGATAGAGCTGCCGTTTTGGCCGGTGGCCCCAAGGATTGCGACCTTCATGTTAAGGCTGTATAAGAAGGAAAAAGAAAATGTTTCTGAAGTTACTGTCTGAGAAGAAAGCTGTGTCTCGCATTTGTGACGGGGTGTGCAACTCTTTTATACTTAAAATGTCTGAAAGGTCCCACTTACCCATCTCCAATTACTCTATTCTTGTATCACAACTGCTAAAAGGCTTCCAATAGCTCTTGAGTCAATGGCTGCTTGCTGAGGCGCGTCGGCCGGCCAGCCAGTAGGAGGGGTTTTTGGGAGGGTAGGAAGACTAAACGATAAGTACGGAGTAGAGTTTACAAATCAATCAGAGTGGGGAACGAATGAACCATTCAGCTATAGTACTACGGTTCTGATGGGGGGTTTTTGGAGCTCCTCTATTTAGCCTTGATATGATTGGTGGATAATGCAACTGAGTCATTCTCGGATGTTCCGTGGCCCGGCATCCGAGCCAAACAGCCCAAGAAGCGGGTTATGTCAGCGAAAGCCAGGGAGAGCTGACTTCCGGCCCCGGCCCACTTTTTATTCTAAAACCGCGTGTTTCTACATTTTTGGAAAACCTAACTTGCATAACTCTTGGCATGCCTATTTTACTACGTCCATTAACCATGACTAACTAACTATAGTGAGAAGATGACTCATCGACAAATCATAGTTAATACCGTCACATGATCCTGTTATATGATAACGGCTCAATTACTGGAGTGGTATCACATGTATCTGAACAGAGAAATGTCATGATAGGATCCTGCATATGCAGAGGCAGATTCTGATGATTACTAGTTTCATTTGAGCCTGAAGACTGTTGCTCTCATCTGTGCAACTTGAAACCCTGCATGTAAGACGCTCTGGCTACTGGGTAAGAGCATTCTGGAAAAGCGCGTCGAGTCGTTTCCCCTCGCTATCTGCCAGTTCGCCATGGGTTTGAGCCGTACCGATGGGGTGATACGGGAATGGTCTATGTATTTGTTAGGGTATCCAACTGCATACAGCTAGGGTTGACCTACCCGTATTCCGGAACCCACGTAAGGCGGCAGTCCGGCTCAGTCTGCTGTCGATGTTGCACAATCCGCAGCCAGAGGCTTTCGAAGAATTGTCGCTCGGCAGCAAAGGCCGGGTGGAGCGGCTCGGGACACTGGGACGACTGCGTGGTTCCCATGCGGGCATGGATATGACGGACCTGGCGCATGTCAGATGGGGCTGAGGGTCAGGGTGGTACGGACGCACATGTGGAATGATGCGGGTGAGAATTTCCTGATCCTCCTCGCCCTGATCCAGGAGCCTCTCACACACCACCACCCAGTGGGAGATGTCGGCCGTCACTTGTAACCTGCAGATGCAGTGAGAAGGATGCAGGCACGGAAGTCATGGACGATGCTTACTGTGGTACTTTCTGCAGAATGTAGTCCGCCGCGTATGGGTTGAAGAGAGATCGGTTGCGGTGCGTTTCATGGCAAACTTTGCCTTGCAGTCCTTCCTCCTGTTCGACCTGGAGGGCCCGTTGGTAGAAGTACACGGACTCGTCCCAGGTCCAGTAATCCCTGTGCAACGTCAATATGCGCCGCGATTGGAAGTAGCTGGCAGATCAGGGGCCATACGCTCCGGATTGGGCATTGATCAGGGTTGGTTTCAGAATTTTGGCCAAGCGAAGTTGGTCTCGAAAGAAGTCGACATGCCGGTCTGGGGTTAAGCCTCGAGGGCGAGGCCCGACGTATTGTGGCCACGATGAGAACAGGCTGGTACAAAGTTAGGTTGTCTCGCTTCGTCGCGAGGAAGGGGCGGGACTGACAGGACGCTGATTTCCAACCCTACCTCGTCACAGTTGTTCTGTAGCAGCTGGAGCTGATCGGGAGTCATGCCAGCAAAATCAATCTCAATGCCCGCTGGACGGTCTGGAGTTAGTCCAACGCTCCCCGGTCCTGCCATCAAGATAGAGCTCACCATAGCCGTGGGCCTTGAGCTCGACGAACTTCTTCTTCCACTCCGCCTGGTCCGGACCGGGCTCAATGCCCCAGAGAGAGCGAAAGCGAGAAATCACCACCATGATGCCTCCTGTCCGGCAAGTGCGGAGAGTACTTGTAGCCTGTCCAGCACGGGCGAGCGGCAAACGGGTCGCGTTATGGGTTCGTGGGATGGCCTCTCGGCCCAGCGGGGATTTATATCGGACGGACCGAGATCTGTCTCCGCAGTCCTGACATCTCATCCCCGCAAATTGCGACATGGCGACATCTGGCCGGCCTTCTCTGATGTTCGCCTCGTCTGGCCGATCAGTTGGAGATGTTCCCGATCGGGTGATTTAGCCCGCTTCCCGCTTATCCATTTTCAGTTAGTCGGTGCCCGGCTGTCCCAAAAAGGGAATAACGAGGTCAACCCAGTCAACAACCCCCGGACAGATGCAATGAGTGACCGATTACTGCGGAGTGGGTTCAACTGAAGGTGTGGCCAGTATTTTCCACGCCTTCCTGCCCATGTCATCATGGGCTGGTAGCTTTCTCCGCACCGACCCCCCACCCCTCATCCCACTTCTCCGCTGCCACTTCCCCCACTTCTCGCACGCATCCGCCACTTAAGTACTCGGCAGAGTCCACCGCGGTAAGAGACCTGACAGAGTTGGCTGGCACATACCGGCTCCGTTGATTTACAATGGCCCCCCAGGCAATGAAAGCACTGAACTATGTTGGACCTTTCACGGTCCAGGTGCAGGAGGTGGCAATGCCCCGCTTGGAGCATCCCGACGACATCATCGTCAAGGTCACCAGTGCTGCCATCTGTGGTTCAGACCTGCAGTGAGTGCATGAGACGGTCCAAGAGGGGGTGTTTGTCGATACCGATACTCACCGTCCACAGCATGTACGAGGGGAGAACCGCCGCCGAGCCGGGCATTACTTTTGGTGGGTCCCCCATATGCCTATCATCGCTGAGTCTTGTGCTAACCCCAACGATATCTAGGTCACGAGAACCTGGGCATCGTCGAAGAGCTGGGGGAGGGAGTCAACCTGCTGAAAAAGGGCGACCGGGTGGTCATGCCGTTCAATGTCGCTGATGGTCGATGCCGGAATTGCGAGGAAGGCAAAACCGCCTTTTGCACGGGAGTGAACCCGGGGTTTGCAGGGGGCGCCTACGGTGCGTCTTGGACAATTGGTTATCATCCTAGTCGCTCATTGACATTGATAACAGGCTATGTGGCCATGGGACCGTATCGCGGAGGTATGCACCACCAATCCCAGTGAGGGGCCGGCTAACTGGGATCCAGGCCAAGCACAATATCTGCGGGTGCCCTATGCCGACTTCAATGCGCTGAAGCTCCCACCCGGGACGGAACACGAGGCCGATTTTATTCTACTCGCAGGTAGGCTGGTATAATCCTGTGTTTGAACTAGATCGACTAACTACAATTAGATATTTTCCCTACAGGTATCCCACCCATCCAGATACGGCCGCCGCGGACAGCGCCACTAACATGATCAGGATGGCACGGCATTGAGATATCCGGCTTCCAGCCCGGAGACAGCGTCGCCGTGTTTGGGGCCGGTCCCGTTGGGCTCATGGCCGCCTATTCCGCCCAGCTGCGGGGTGCATCTCGCGTCTATGTGGTCGATCGGGTCCCCGAGCGTCTGAGGGCCGCAGAGCGCATCGGCGCAACGGCCATTGACTTCACCAAAGGAGATGCCGTGGACCAGATCATCCAACTCAACGGCGACCTGGTGGATCGCTCCGTCGATGCCGTGGGATACCAGGCGGTCGGGAAAGACAACTCGACCGAACAACCCAACATCGTGCTCGAGAACATGATCCGCGTGACAAGGGCCTGTGGCGGGCTGGGCATCCCCGGCCTGTATGTCCCCAGTGACCCCGGGGCGGGCGATGCAGCCGCAGCCAATGGCATGATCAGTCTCAGTTTTGGCAAGTTGTTTGAAAAGGTAAATCATCCCGGTTGCGGTGGACATACCACGGGCTAATGCGGGCCTAGGGCCTCTCCCTCGGCACGGGCCAGTGCAACGTCAAGGCGTACAACCGACAACTGCGGGACCTCATCATTGCGGGGAAGGCCAAGCCCAGCTTTGTGGTGTCGCACGAGATCAGCATCGACGAGGCGGAAACGGCCTATGAGAAGTTTGATAAGCGGGTGGAGGGCTACACCAAGGTCATCATCCACCCCAATGGCGGATTCCCGAGCAAGAAGCCGCCAACGGTGTCGTCCACCTTGTGAGATACCATCCCACCTTGTGTATTAGCGAAATAGCAGCAAAGTGTAGATTGTCTCCATTGGTTGAACCCGTCTGATTCTACATGGTAATTTGGTACGATGGTGCTTATTGCCGATTGTGGTAACTTTCCCTTTCGGGTCGCAGCGGGGCCTCTTGCCCCATCCGGCAACTCCCGGTCCGCACAGGACCCACTCTCCCGTTGGGGCAGGCGATGCCGGCCGGAGTTCCTCCGAGTGGGATCGAAGTCCCCCCATCAGGGCAGGTAACCTTCCCCAGGGCGGTGGGAAGTGTCGTCGGCTTCATCATGAACGGAGTCGACCCGATCGATGCTTCCCCACCGAGCCGACTCGGGAATGGCGCCCGACTGGCCCTCGGCGTGCAGCTGACCCTCCCGAGCCATGTGCTCGCGAACAACGCTGGCCATGACTCCCCCATCGTAGGCGCCCTCCCGATGCGGCCACGATTCCAGCAGCTCGAGGGCGTGCTGCCGGGTGGGCTGATGTCGGCATTTCAGACACACCCAGAACAGCGAGGGGATGACCCCCATGTCCATGGCCACGGTGGGCCGACGACGGCCATACTCGGCCTGGAAGCTGGCCATGATCCCTCCGGCCAGACGGGTGATGGTCTGGTATTCCTCCAGATAGCAATCGTAGATCATCTCCGAGGTTACGAGACTGGTGTCCAGAATGTTGAGCAGAGCGAGATGCTGCATCCGCATCACGTCCATGCCGCGCCGCTCCTTGCTGCTGAGAGAGCTGATCACCTGGGTTCTGACAAAGTCGTCAAATCCCGCTATGTGCGCCATCAGCACGTCGCAAATCCGGCTCTGCTCAGCCATGGCCGTGGGGAGATCCCGGTCACCCGGCTCCCCGCGCAGGAGGGGCTCGCACGATCGGCGGAATCGCAGGATATTGCTCAGGATGGGATCGAGTCGCTGTTTGACGTCGACAATGCTGCTGATCGGAGGACTGCGGGTGTCGAGTCCCAGGGGAAGCCGGAGAAAAGGACCTTCCTGCCCGAATTGGGCCGAGTGGGCGTCGAGATGGATAAACACCTTTGCCAGCGCGGTTTCCGTCCCGGAGCCTCGGGGTGCCCAATGTCCACGGGTCACAGACCGGGAGTCATGTCCCAACATTGCTCCTGATCCCCAACGACGGTAGTCCAGCATTTTGGCCCCATTACGTAGGTGAATAAAGGCATTCCCGTAGTTTTGGCGGAACAGTTCAAAGCAAGTAAAGTTGATGCAGCACATCAGGGCCAGCTCGCGGACCTGCGGATCGTGCGAGGTCAAGCGTCGTCGCAGCAGAGAGATAGCCTTGCCATACTGCTCGAGCGCAAAGCGGTGGTGACCGTTGGTGAGATCCAGCTTGCGAGGCGGGTGGCCAGTGAGTTGGCTATCCTCATGGAGGGCACTCAACGCCACGACGGTATGGTAGACGGCGGGTTCCGCGTGGCTGAGTTGGACGACGATTCGCTGCCACACCTCGGAATCGAACCAGCAGATCATCATGGGCGCCGTATGGGCCATGAAGATGCCAAAGCAGCGCCGTTCATCGCTGCTGGCCCCGGGCTGCGGCGGCAGCAGGCGCGGCAAGGACGGTGGCCAGATGATCCGGGCAGGCCGGCCACGGGTGACCACGGGCAGGCGATTATCCTCGTAATGACAGTCCCACCCGCCGACGGTGCACCGGACACACTCGCCGGGGGTCTCGTCGCACTTGATCTTGCGGAGTCTGGGGGGATGTCAGTGTGAGGATCGTGGTGGTGGTGGTGGTAGTGGCAGTGGTGGTGGCAGTGGTGGTGGCAGTGGGGTTGGGAACGCACCGACATGTGCGGCAGCCGGTGCGCGACCGCTGAGTGTAAGCCCGCCGTCGCTTGATGTCTTCCATTATTTCTCAATGTCAGATTCGGGCTGCAACTGGTGAGTACAACGGACCTACCAGGCGTCTCGGCTTACGCGGAGGGGAAAAAGGGGCCGGTCGCAGGCAACAACACTACCGGCGGAGCAATGTTGTTCCAGGGTCATCCACGTGCCTGGCACCTCAGGCTGCTATCAATTGACTCGTGCATGGCAGCAAGACTTCAATTGGTAAACAGCTGCATATTAGGATATACGTGAAATTAAATAGTTATGGCGCCCGGCTCACTATGCCATGTTATATGTTGTGAGCTATGGCTCAGGGGGGTGAAGATGTTAGTTATACTTATTATCTAGGCTATAGCTAGAAAGAAAAAAAGAAGTATATTTTTAATAATAGTAACTAATATAATTAGAATATATAATCTTTATTTATCAATTAATTAGATATCTTCATATATTAACGAGTATATTTCTTATCTATTTATGTCACGGTGCCTGCCTGCCTCCCTGCCTGAACCCGTGTGGTTGCCTGAATCCTGCCTGAATCCCGTTCCTGAATACCCTCATATAGCGTGCGCAGTGTAAAGCCATTGGCTTTACATCCTAGTCCTTTTGCTGATAGTGCAGCGGGAAGTACCTGGAATGCGCACCCAGTATGCCCCGTGACAATGAGCTACGGCTTAGGAGATTGAAGATATTAGTTATATTTACTATCTAGATTATAGCCAGAAAGAAGAAGAAGAACGCCTTGGTGGTGGTGGCTAACATGATCAGAACATGATGTGATTCTCGCCTATCAGCCAACCAGGCACCTTAACATTATATATACATGGGGTCGCCCATGGCATCCTGCGGGTGCCCGGATATATATTTGTGCCGCCGGACAACCCTAACGGCCCATCGCCATGGTCCCATCATCCAACCTGAACCCCAGATACATTCATTTACAGTTAAGAAACACCTAGAGAACATCGATATCCCCCAAGCGGTCCAGGTTCCGCCACCCCGACGGCGTGTTCCACCCCCGCAGCCAGTACCCCCCGCCCTGCACGCTCTTCAGGGTAAAGGCCGAGGGCCACACCCCCTCGCGCATCTCCCGCACCAGCGCATTGACAAAGACCACCTGGGCCGGTCGACTGGGTGCACTGGAGGCAGCGGAAAAGTCCAAGGCGGAGAAATCAAACCCGGTCCACGGCGTCACCATCACCATCGGCGTGGTCCCCCGCCCCTGGATGTTGGGCAGCACGCGTCGGCCCGCATGGTCTTCGCACACCCGGAGATACGCCTGAATCGAGGACGGCGTGGTGTATCGCAATGTGGCCAGCCGCAGCCGGCCCGCCAGCGTAGCGACCGACTCCTGCTGGATCTGGGCCACCGTCAGCTTCTCGCGCAACAGCCCGATGCTGTTGTGAATCCAGTAGTGGCCCGGCGGCGGCGGCGCCACCACCGGCCGATAGCTGAGCGGGCCATAGAAGTCCACCGGCGCATTGCTCCGTGCGACGGTGCTGTAGATCGTTTTCAGGAACCAGGCGTTGATGATGTTGTTCTTGGTCGGCTGGGAGTCCCATCGAGGCTGCGGATCGGCCGGCAACATCGACAGCGTCTCCAACGCTCGTTTGCGCACCGCACCCACCCACTCCGCTGGCAGGTACACATATCGTTCCTCGAGATCCTCCTGCAGACCCAGGCGTCGCAGCAGCAGATTCCACGCCACGCTGACCAGGAGCAGCAGGACGGGCCAGAGCCCGATCGTGAAGTTGGCCAGATGCTCGGCGTAGCCAATGCGACGCACGGATGGGTCGGATGTTTTGGCGGGCGTCACCCGATCCGATAGTCTCTTCCCTTGGGAGTCGGGGGGCAGCAACAGGGCCGCAATCGGACGACCGGCCAGCAGATCACAGTAGGCCCGGATCACGTCGTACGAGGCCGTGCCGTCGGCCAGGTGATGGCTCAGGCCGAAGCAAAGCATGGTCGCATCGCGGAGCATCGTCGCCCGGACGAGGAAGACATTCGTGGTCTTCGCAGGCACGTTGAACATGAAAGTGTCGTCCAGTTCCTGCGGGCTGAGTTTATCCATGATGGTCGGTCGGGGTGCGCTCGGTGGGATCCCTCGTTGGGTCCAGTAGGCCAGGTCTTGATGGCCCTCTCGACTCTCGAAATCGACGATGGAGCCCGTGGACAATGCCCAGGGTCGATCCTACCGCCCGTTAATCCCATAGCTCTAGTTATGTGTTTGCGGGCGTCCATGACTGACCTTCCGGTATAGCTTCCCACCCAGCACGGGCCACGCCTTGACCAGCTCTGCTGTTGTCCGCCTCAAGATGTTTACATCGAGGCGCGCATCGATGATGAGTCCCGTGAAGACCATGGCCCGACAGGTGAAGGGGTGGACCGCTTGGCAGCGGTACTGGGTTTCCATCATGTCGCGAGAATGCTGCCCTAGTCGTCGTGCTGCGCTGGCAATCGGCCGTGGTATTGCCACGATGTCGCCGGCGGGGTGTCGCGGGGAATTTTGTATGACGGCCTAGCCAGGCCGGCCTTGGAGCAGCAGGGGGTGGCCGGCTGGGTGGCGCTGCTGCGTGTCGATCCCGAAGCTATCCGGCCCAATTCCGTGTCGATGGAGCCGGCCTGTGTGCCCCAGCACTCTTTCATGGTGGTGTGTTTGTGACACCGGGACAGGCTACAGGCCGCTCATGGACGAGACTTGGCTATGTTTCCAATGTCACCATTCCGGATCAATCGACAAAACCTCTTGCGCTGCCATGACTCTGGACTCGGGTATGCCTAAACTCATACGAGTGCGAGGCACTCTTCGTGCATCGATCCTCGGCACACTAGTGAAAGGGCCCGCGCCCGCCGCGCTCGACTGAATCTTGGGCGTGGGGCGCCGATCCTGCCGGAGTCCGGAGTAAATCTCGGATGGGCACCGCGGGTGACGCTATTCCCATACACCAACTCCGCAGTTCAAGGCCGGTTTGGCACAGAAGAGCCCCGCAATCGGCCCCAGGAACTGGGTATATGGGAAACCGATGCGGATCATGGCAACAAGAACCCAGGACCCGGATGGCGGCTCAGGATCATCCTCGGGGCCGACGATGCCGAGCCCGGTGATCGGTAGCTTAGGGCGTCGATAATGCGGCCGATCATCTGAAAACACGGTCGATCATGACACCAGTAAGATGGATAGGTCCCGTATGGTGATCGTGATGGGTTGTGCTCTCTGGTGTCCCAGGTCGAATGGCCATTGGTGGGCCTGGGAATCAGGGCGTGGATGCGTCCATGTCCCCCTGGTGCCCCCGGCTATGCTGTCCCGTTCATCTGTGCGGTTGGTGCTCGATTATGCCGCCGCATTGAGTGACGAGCGGATTTATGCAAGTCGGAACATTCCCGAGCATCTGCAGTCATGAGCAAGCTAGATCCAGCGTCCAACCAGGATCACATCTGGCATCGCAGCATGGATCGCTTCCATAAAAAATCACGTCCGCGCAACCACCAGGAGTGTCGATGGGCTATTCCTCCCCAATCTCCGCCAGCTGCTTGATTCGGTCCACCAAATCCTGCATCTTGTAGGGTTTATAGATGATATCATTCATCCCCGCCGCCAGCATCTCGTCCTTTTGGGCCGCCCGGACATTGGCCGTCACGCCGAGAATCGGGACCTGCGCCATCGGGGAATCCAAGGCGCGAATGGCCCGCGTCGCCGTGGTGCCATCCATCACCGGCATGACTTGGTCCATCAGGATACAGTGAAAGGTCTCGTTCCGGGCGGCCTCCACCGCCTCCTGGCCATTCTCGGCCTCCCACACATGAAAGCCGGACGATTGTAGCTTCCGGGAGAGGATCCGCTGGTTGATAACGTTGTCTTCGACCAAGAGGATGCGTTGTTGGCCGGCGGGCGGGGGGGTGGCCTCCCGGGTCGCGTCCTTCTCGCCCGGCCGCCCTGGTGTGTATGCCGGATGGTCCACCGATCGGGGTTGATCCTCGGGATTGGCCAGCTCGGGCGATGACACCTCGGCCGCGAGCTTGGCCGTGTGGTGCATGCGCTCGTCCCTGTCGGCATGCGGCGAGATCTCTTCGACGTGCGTGACCGGGGGCGTCAAGGGGATCCGGGGCCGGGGGTTGCGCGCGGCCACGCCGCTCATCTCGTTGCCCATGGCTTGAATCTGGCTACAGAGGCGGTCAATCTCGGTGGTCCCGTTGATCTTGGCGGCATCCTCGACCTGGCCCGGCGGACTGCGACGGACGGTGAAGAAGAAGCCAAAGGTACTGCCCTCGCCTTCGCGGGAGCTGACCCCGATCTCGCCCCCGTGCAGATGGCACAGCCGCCGGCTCACATTCAGCCCCAGCCCGGAGCCCCCGTAGATTGACTGGGTGCGCGGCGTGGCCTGGTTGAACCGCTCAAATAGCCGCTTCTGGGCCTCATCGCTGATGCCAATGCCTGTGTCCCTGACGGCCACCATCAGGTACGCGACCGGGCCGTCGCCCCACTCCGGTTGCGCGGTGGCATCCAGGTTCAAGGCCTGGGGGCCCGAGTCAAAGAAGACGACGTTGGGGGGATACGAGGGCGGGCGTTGGGTGGCAGCCCCGATGGAGACGCGGATGTGTTTGTGGTCGCCAGCGCGGGCTGTGAACTTGATGGCATTGGAAAGTAGGTTGATGAGAACCTGGCTCATGCGGTCCATATCCGCCATGACCCAATCGATGCCACAATCGGTGTAGGACTCGTCGAGCTGGTATTGGAATTCGATGGCATGCTTGCGCAGCTCCGGGCGAAACATGGCCAGCGCGGTGGCCACATTCTTCTGCGGCTGGACGCGGCGCGGGGACAGGGTCAGCATCGACGCGTCCAGCTTGGAGTAGGTCAGCACGTCGTCGATGATCTTCTTCTGATGCGCCACGCAGAGACTGATCGTGTCGGCCGCCTCGGCGATCTGCGCCCGCATGGCCGCCCACCGGTCCGGCTGATGGACGGCCTCGAGGATATCCTCGGTGCAGTGGAGGATGGCGGACAGCGGGTTGCGGACTTCGTGGCTGATCATGTCGATGAAGCGCTCCTGCTGTTGTTTGCGGTCCTCGGCCTCGTGGGCGATGCGTCGCTGGGTTAACTCGGCCGTCTTTTCCGGCGTGATATCGGTGATGGTGCAGATGAAGCCGCCATCGGGGCTCAGTCCGAACCGCCGGCGATCGTCCTCATCCTCGACGGGCGTCAACAGACACACGCGCCACAGACACGGCTGCAGCCGGGTGCGGTATTCAATGCGCAAGGGCTGCTGGGTGCAGGAGGCCTTGCGATAGGCGGTCGTGACGCGCTCTACGTCCTCGCGGTGAATGGTCTGGCGCCAGCCCTCGAACGCCTCTTCGGCCGGGCAGGTGGTCAATTCCAGGAACCGCTTGTTCACAAACACCGTCTGGTCCCGGTGGTTCAGCACCGCCAATCCAGTGGGCATCATATCCGCCAGCTGCTGGGCGGACACCGTGGGGTGGCTGGTGAAGCCATTCGGCCTGACAGGAATCTGCATGGTGTCGTTCCGTGGCCGGGGTCGGGGAGGATGGGAGGGAGCAGTGAAGGTTTTGTCTGCTAAAGAGTGGCAGCAGCGGCAAAAGCTGCCAATGACCTTCGAGGCGCAAAATGCAACCGGATGACGCCAGAGGAACGGTGGTTCGGTGGCTTTTTGGCCCTCGATTGTGCCATCATCCATGACGTCACGACGCCGAGCCCTATTCTCCTTCTTCTTCTTGTCTTCTAGCCTGCCTCCGTGCCTTGGAACCTTCGCTTCTCTACTGCTCCATTGTCCCCTAGTGGCTACTGTCTATCGGTCTTACCGACACCGCGCCCCTCCCCCAGGTACGGCACTGCCGCCCTCGTTCTGGACCCGGTGGCCACCCATTCTCCCCGCAGATCTCCATCTCATCAATCTCGTCTGGCACGATCCAACCAGGAGCCTCGTGGCCGGTCATCTCGGAGAGTTCCCCCCGACACATTACTCGCGCATACGCCATCAGATCCAGACGGCCGCGCCCAGTATGTACACCGCCAGATGCCATCCGATGCAAGATGGCCCGGGATGGGGACACTCGTCAACGTTATTGGATAGACCGGGAGTGGGGGATCTGCGGCGGCCAGAAGGACCATTCAGTCGTAGAGACTGCTGGCCGGGGTATTATGGTGGGATATGCTGTCTACCTGGGATTGATTTTACAGGGGGTATCGTGCCCCTCGCCACCCGGACCAGGGCCTCGCCAAGTGATATGCCCGGGTCTAGTCCTCGCTTACTGGCGCTGAACAGCCAGCTGGGGGATGCGGAGCGGGCTATTGACTCCTCCCAGTTGTCATATCCAGCGTTGCAACCACCGACTACGGAGGAATCAACTCCGAATGGTATGATGCCTTTTTCAATGGAACTCCTCATTGCAGGCTATGGTCACGGATAGCCATGCCATACTGATACCAGCATCCCTTCGCATGGTGTCTATCCCTACGGCACACATCACCGTGAGAGAGATTTCATTCCCACAGCCCACCCAGCCTGGTTGTAGTGACCGTCATCCAATATCGGGCCAGCTATGCCCGTTGAACACCGCCTAACAGGCTGCTTCCAACCCAGCTGCCATGTCTTAGCATGCAAATGAAGTCAATTTTTGAATGACGCTAGCGGAATGATGTACACAGAGCCATATTCCTCACCCCCCAGCCACCGGCTAGAGGTATCGAATCTGGCGGAAGGAGCGGAGCATCATATAGACCCCATGCAGGGTCGCGAACATGCCGGCGCCCGCCACGCCCCAGGCGGCGCCCTGCACGCGGAGGGAACTGAGGGGGATGTGGCCCGGCTCGGAACTGTCCTTGCGGTAGGTATCCGACCGGGCAATATAGCGGCGCCGTTGCGAGGAATCTGAGGATTCAGCGTGGAGGGTTCGGACAGACAGAGCAGGGAAGCGTACCCGCCGACTGCAGCCGTTGGCCGACGTTGCCAAGGGCTGGTCTGGAGCGGCCCAGAAGCATTTGATACATGGTGATATACAGAGTAGAGTAGACTTGAAGTCGGGATGCAATGGAGTGAAGTCACTAGGTCGGTGGGTAGAGCAGGGGGCCCCAGGCCATTAAGAAGGTCAAGCCGGGGGCGACATCCCGTCAGGCGACCGCGGGGGTGGCGAGACGGCTGGGATGATTCCATTCCCCGTCATGGATCCGGCTGGGGGTTCCATGGAAGGATCCCGATGTTGATGAACTCCAGACCAGTCAGCATATGAGGGAGACAAGCGACGCCAGGGCAGAGTCAAGCCACTCACTGGGTATCACAATAATCAGCTGGATGCTTGGATTTGTTTCGAGTTGCTGCTGTTTCTTCCTTTGTCTCTTTTGGCAAGGAAGATATCACAATGAATGTCTTCTTTCCTTCTGTTCCAGATGAGGGCATCCCGGATCAGGTGACGTCATGAACCCCAACCCAGTCGATTCGATCCCTCGACGAGCTTCAGTTTCATCCCTCCCGGTGGGTTGTGCATTACCCTGCTCCCTCGAGGAGAACCGCCCGGCTGATTCCTCCTTGTGCAGGATTCCAGCAAAGTCATTCCATCGCACTGGGCCAGTTCCCGTCCATTGCCAAGGGGAAGTGAGACGACGAGATGGTGGCAATCCGATGGTCCCTGACCCACGGCGACAATGTGCTCACTGCCAGAGTTCTGTCCCTCCTGAGCATGTCGCTGCATTATGCTTTCCACCCTCATCCAGACCTGGCCATCAACCATCCGACGTGGAGGTGCGTGGAATCACAGTCCGACCACTTCATCCCGCAGACAGGATGGACATCATCCGGGACAGCATTCCGCTTGGCCAGAAAGGGCAGACCTATTCGATGTATCGTCCAGGCCATCGGGTCTGTCACTGCCGATCGCTGGAGGCCTCCGATCCAGGACCAGCTCGTCCTGCACGGCGTGGACATGCTCCTGCCGGAGCTTATCAGGGTCTACTGGAGTGAAACGGGCAAAGGCGACGATTGCCGTTCTGTATGCCACAGGCTACCAGAAGCACTCCAGCGGTTTTACTCGATGCTGTATTCAATGCCCAGGGCCAGATGGAATCGGTCGGGTAATGGGGCATTCACCCTTTCTCTACCATCCAGCAAAACCACTGCCTTGACCCCTTTGACTCCAAATCGCATACTCTTGCTAGGGATATGCTCACCCTGAGGCTGCAACCAAGCTGGTATCCATCCCGGAGGTTGAAGCCGATCTGAGACATCCGTTCTGGCACGCTCAAATCTGCAGACCAACAACTCTGCCCTACGCGGAGACTGATTCCGCGCCAGCTGCAACCGCCGCTGCAGTTCACCTACCAGCTGGCCCATGACGCAAAACTCTCCGGAGGTTCCATGCCAGCCATCATGGCAGTCTCATGGTGGCCCAGGTTTCTGTCGGGTCCCAGTTGAACAAACTGCAGTCCTGATGGTTCGGAACCGTCACGATGACCAACCATCTGCTGTTTTTGTCAATCAATCAGCCATCTGGGAATGGTCTACCACGGACAGCATCATCCGACATCGAAGAATGCTCGACGATCGCAACCGTGTCGCCCATTTAACCCAGCTCCCTAGGTTGTGGGCCTCCCCGCCGATCGGCCACCCTGCATGCCCCGGGATGCAGCGGTCAACGCCTGATGTGCGCGTGGGCACTCATACCTGCAGCCGGGCCGTGTCACTTGTCGGTGTGATCAGGACAACAAAGACGCGGTGCATCAGTGCAGACTTCCGACAGCTACCACCATCCAATACCTTGTCACATATTCGACGCGGTTGGACTTCAACATGATATTAATAGTCATAGGAAGACATTTAGCCATCCATTCAGAATCGGAGGAATAAGAATCAAACTTCGAATGAAACGAAACTATCACGAACGCTGTTGATGTCGTCCTCAATGGATAGCGATCAGTAACGAGATACTCCTAAGCTGGCTACGTTGTCGGGTGAAGCAGCGCCTCTGGCAGTTTCTACTGCGTGTCGGGTATATCAGGGTCCTCTATATAGTTCAGTAATCCTACCATTCGAGGTGTAACGTAGTCACCGATAAGGAACCGAGACAACCATCGGAATGGCTGAACAGAACCCAAGAGCCGATAGTATGGAAGGCAAGGATGGCCGCTCCACCTGGCTCGAACTGCGCGACCACCCCCGGATTGTCCTCCTCTGCCTCTATGCCAACATCGGCGCCTTGATGTACGGCTTTGACAGCCTGATCCTGTCTCTGTCCCTGTCCATGACTGCCTTCCTGTGAGTGTGGGGGATCGAATCCGCGTGCTGTCGACGTCTAACCATCCATCCAGCGAGACATTCGGCAGCCTCGTCGACGGGGCCTATGTGATCCCCGCATACTGGCAGTCGCTGTGGAATGCCATCTCCCAAATCGCCTCGATGCTCGGAGCCACCGCTGCCGGACCCATCCAAGATCGCTGTGGCCGTCGGTCCGCCTTCCTGGGGGCCGCGTGTCTGTCGGCCGCCGGCATCGCCATTGTCTTCACGGCATCCACGCCGGGGGAATTCCTGGCGGGCAAGATCGTCAATGGGTTCGCGATGGGGCTGATCTCGACAGCGGGGCCGACCTATGTCTCGGAAGTTGCGCCCCTGCAAATCCGCGGCATCGCCCTCTCGGGGAGTACTTTTTTCTTCGTACGGCCCGACATCGTTGACTAGCCAAGGGAAACCCTAACCATGACTTCCTAGAACCTCGGCTGTCTGATTGCCGCCTCCGTGGCCCTGCCTCGCATGTCCATGTCGAGTGATTCTTCCTACAAGGTACCTCCCTCATCCTCCACCACGCACTCCTCTAAGCATCACAGGTCCTCTTCGCCTCGGGCTGGGTCTGGCCCGGGATTATCCTTCTTCTTCTCCCCCTCGTCCCCGAATCCCCCTACTACCTCGTGATGAAAGACCGCCACGACCACGCCCGCCACATGCTCACCCGCCTGGGCCACACCCCCAACCAAACCCCCACGCTCCTCAACGCCATCATCCGGACGCACGAAGAAGAACGCCGCCGCCGCGCCCAAGCCCGCGGCACCAGTTTCCGGGAATGTTTCCGGGGCGTCGACTGGCGCCGCACGCGGATCATCCTGTACTGCAACGCGATGGCCCAAGTCATCGGGTCGAGTTTCATCGCCAACGCGCCGTACTTCCTCTTACAGGCCGGCATGTCGTCGTCCCGAACGGGGATGATGACGGAGATTGGCATCGCGTTTGGGATTGCCAGCGCCCTGATCACCGCGTATGCGATGACGGTGTGTGGGCGGCGGTCGTTGGTGATGTTTGGGTTGGGATTGTCCACGGTGCTGTATACGGTGATGGGCGTGGCGGGGTGTTTTCCGGGGTGGCCCCCGGCGTTGTGGTCAGTTCTCCCCCCATTTATGATATACAGAACATGGTCTGATCTGGGTATAGGGTGGTTGGCATCTTCCTCGAACTCACCTGGTGGGTCTACGGCCCGGCCGTGGGCCCCGCCATGGCCATCGCGGGCGAAGTCTCCTCCGTACGACTACGGGCCAAATCACTCGCCCTCGGAGTGACCTTCAACAATCTATTCGCGACAGTGTGGAACGTGATCATGCCGTATCTGTATAACAGCGACGAGGCGGATCTGGGGGGCTTGATTGGGTGGATTTTCGCGGGGTTGGGGGCCCTCATGCTCGTGGTTGTGGTTTTTGAGTTGCCGGAGACGAAGGGTCGGACGTTTGAGGAGTTGGATGAGATGTTTGCGGCGAGGGTGCCGACGAGGAAGTTTAGGGGGTATACTTGTGCCACGGAGGTGGGGGTGCGGAGGGATGTTCCGAAGGGGGGGGAGGAGCGGGGGGTGTAGGGTCGACCGTATTATCTGGGTATTGGCTGGATGGATTGAGGCCTCCTGGTTTGGATTTTGGGGGTGTCTACTTGTTATTTGAAGGATTGGTAGGAGTGGCCTGCTTCATGGAGGATGGGGCTGGCTCGGCAGGTGATATGGCTGTGCCCTAGCTGAGCTGGCTGTTCTGGTATACCATCGAAATAACACGCGACTGGGACCATTGCTGTCCGATAAACCTTGCATAGCATTGGATTACATATGGACCAAGCATTATCTTGACCAGACAACCTTGGGGTGCTGTGGCTTGTTACACTCCAAGGGCAGTACGCAGTAGTACACAGCACCCTGACGGCTGGCTAAGGACAGCCGAGAATCTATTCAGACGTCTACTACATGGTCCAGCACCACACAACATCCCCCTGCTTGCCTACATTCTCAGGAGGTGCATTGAGCCAGTCATGATCGTAGGGGCATTGAACGAGGAGGCACAAACCATGTTATCCACCGAGGCATGCTTACCAGGTAAAACTCTCCTCGATATAGTCCAGCTCCTTCCCCCCCTGCCGCTGGCGACACGCCCGCCGGACATCATCGCTCAATCCCCCATGGCCACACACCAGCACCCCCATGGCCCCGACCTGATGCTCCACCTCCATCTGGATCAGCGTGTCCACATCCGGCCGTCCCGGGAACATCTGGACGGTCGCGCTCGGACTCTTGATCTCGCGAGGGTTCCGCGGACGCGTCACGAAGAGCTGAATCCGCAGGACATCGCGGCGGCCCTCCATGCTCAGCACCGTGGTCATCCACGGTCGAATCCAGTCCAGATGCTCGGGTGATTGAATAATCCACACGAGAGTCACCCGGCGGGCGGCCACCGTGCCGTCGCTGTGACCCTGCACCAGGTGGCGGATGAACGGCATACAATGGGTGATGCCGACGCCGCCCGCGAAGAGCAGCACCGTGCCGTAGGAATCCAGCGTGTGGAGATTGCCGTACGGGCCCTCGACGAGGGCATTGACTTTCAGAGCAGCCGAGGGGAATTCCGACATCGACGACCGCCGGGTACTGCCTGAGCCCCGGCCCAGATGGTCGAACGGGAGCTGGAGCCGACCATGGGCGTAGGCCTCCTTAAACAATTTATCGGTGAAGCCCGTCCGTCGCCGGATCAGCAGGGAGATGGAGGTGACTTTGCACCCCAGACCGGGGGAGTTCGTCTCCGCGCCTGCTTCCACCTCGGCCATCTTTTCGTTGTACGAACCCAGCAAGGTCTGGCCGGTTTCACCCCACGCAACCGAAAACGGATGCGACGTGATCCACCCGAACTTGGGAATGTAGAGATAGCAGTACTGGCCCGGCGAAAACGTCCAGGGACGCGCGAGTTGTAGGGTGACGCGGACTGCATCGCCGGGCAGAGCTTCGAGATACGCTGTGGTACGCCGGCCAAAGCCGTAGTTGCGGTACAGGAGGATCAGGAACCGCGCCAGCCACTGGGGAAGTCAGCCCTACATCTTTCGCGAATGCACAGCGGCAAAAGGTCTACCTGAAGAGCCCAGAAGGCGACTGCGGCATACAGATAGTAGCGACACGAGTAGCGGTAGACGTGGTGCCAGAGAAAGGCGACCGCCACGCCGGCCAAGACAATATGGAGATGCAGAAAGGTCTCGTAGAAGGCGTGTCGGATGGGGGACGGGGACTGTAAGAAGATGATCACCATGGCCACGAGGCACTGCGACATGTTAGTGGTTTGAACATGTCATATGGCGGTGGAACGTACCATGAGACCGTTAAACATAAAGGGCTTCTTCAGGGTCCCCAAGGCAGTTGACCATCCATCTACTGCTATTAGCCCAGACAGACAAAACTAGTTGAGTCGTGACTTACAGGTTTGCACCTTGGGCACGCCCCACGCAATGATATGAGCCAGGCCCTCGAGCACCACGATCCGGCCCAGCCATCGATGCAGCAGATTCCAGGTATCGAACGGAACATGCAGCAGCCGAATCAGGGGGTTATTGCGCCCGGCCATGACGAACAGCGGGAACAGATTGACGGTGGCCATGTATCCGGTGCGGTTCCGGATCAGCTCGGCGACCGTCGACTCTGTGGATCCATATGGCACGGTATTGGTGCACAGCACCACGTTCATGACGATGATGGTGGTCAATAGTAAGGTGTGGAAGCGGCTAGGGAGAGTGCCCATGTTGACGGCGCGCGACAGCTGCCATTCACGATTGTGTCGGTTGTGCAGCAGCGGCGCATAGAGGAGATGACGCTTCACCCATGCCAGGCGCTGGTTCGGGACGCGATGGTAGGATTGGCGCTTGTCCGTGAAGGTGGTCAGGCGTCGCAGGTGGGCGGCAAAGCGGAAAGAGGTCTGCCAGAGGAAGACGAGGGCGATGAGGCAGGCGAATACCCACAGATTGGCATAACAGAGGGTGTCATTGAGCATCTCATACCACAGATTGGACTCCATGGTGATGCCGCGCTGGTGCGAGAAGAAATGGAGCAAAGGAAAGTAAACACCACAATTCCAGCGGGTAGAACGAAAGAACGAGAAGTCAACGGTGGACCAGCCACACTGGAGGCAAAAGTGAGCAGACCCTAGCTAGCACAGCCGGGACAAGAATAGAATGGAGGAACGAGAGACAAGAAGAAGGGCTGAATGAAGGCAGAATGAAGAAAGAATGAGCGGAGGCCCGCCAGCATAGGCAGCGAGCAACGCTCCGAGTCAAATAAGTCGGACCAGGGCGAACCGGATCGGCGGAGATGAAAGGGGGGTCGGGGGACGACATCTTGGCGGCAGATAAAGCAGGGCTTGTGCCAATGATGCTGGACAGCAAGGGGTGGAGGGATCTCATCAACAGGCCCCGATCCCCTCAGCGACCCAATCAGCCGGGAAAGAACATTTCCTGGCGCCGGCGTCGACAGCCTCGGGTTTCATCAACAAATTGGACGGGGCCGCCGTGGGGCCCGGGTAGGGCTGGACCTATCACCAGGTCGTCGTCGAGCCCTCATTCCCAGTCTCTTGCGGCGAGACCTGTCATCTGCACGGAACAAGCTTGCGTCCCTAATATAAGCCCCTGGAAGGAACAGGGGTCCGAGTCAATACACTAAATCATCCCAGTCCGCGCAAAGTTAAATACAACGTTATTGTTGACCCGGATACCATGCCCGACCGTGCTACAAGTTGCCAGTTGCAACACCACCGAATTCCCCAACCCGTTCGCTCCTAAATCCCATTCCCGTCCCCAGTAACGGCTGGGACCACGGGGTCCGTGGACCAGCCAAGGCGTCAAGTGAATCAGATAGATTCGCGGCTGAAACCGCCAGGAATGCTTGTCTGCCACCGAGGCCGCCAGTGGAGCGCCAAGGCGGCCTCTCCCACTGGCCCTGGCAGCTTCGACAGCCGCCCCGAAGAAACAATGGCTTGTTCGCCCACGCCTATCAAAGGTATATATAGCCAGTCAATGTGCAGAGGAGTTTATCCGGTGGGTTAACTAACTACTGACCAAAAATCACGTAAGTATGGTCCTGCCCCCCCCCAAAAAACCGCTCAGGCCCCCCGAGAACACATTCCCTCGCGTCGGAGAATCGGCCGAACTGGCTGCAACAGGCTTCAGGCTTATTCTTAGAAATGGGTAACTGCTTGTTGGTTCCACGTTTATCCCCGGATCCAAGGGAAACACAATGCACGTTGGTTACGTCAGGATCTGTAACCTGCTGCGTGTGTCATGAGTCAGGGGCTTGAACCAGGGGGTGGTGAGGATGGTGAGCAGACGGCTATTCCATCGCATTCGAAACGAATGTACGACAGGCTGACTGCTGCAGGGGGTGTTTGGAGCCATGCGTGATTGCGTTGGTTGGGATCTCATCTCGGTTTGCTCGGGTTCGCGATGGTCGCCGTATTGGCCAGTTGTTGCAATAATGCTCCAGGCGGTCCCCCACACGGGTTACTCCGTTACTCCATAGCTCTGCCATAGGCATCCATGAGTCCGCTACTCCATAGCCACTTGCAGATTGCCGGATCTGGCATTTTAACTGGGAACTAGCCGTTATGGTTGCCCAAATAGCCGCCAGCGTGCAGTTGACTCAACAGCCACGGCGGAATCTGATACATGGACGCAGAGGACGGGAACCAGCACGCCGAGCTGAGTCGCTCAAACGCACTTCCTTTTGCTCTTATGTTCGAACCGCCCCCGCATAAGTCCATCTAGGTCAATTGACTGGAGTTGATGATCGATCACATGTCATTCCAGCGCGTGCAATAGCCACCGAATTGGCTCTTAGATGATGCTGTCACGATAACGAGGATCCGCATCACGCTTGGTAGAGCTATATATATATACGCGACATGCATGCCAGTGGTATATGATGTCTTTTAGCCTCATGTAACCATAATCCAATGCCTTCAGTTAAGAGGATTACTATGATGACCAAGGATTCCCAGGTAGCACGCCGTGATTCATGCTGGCCGCCCTCCTGGATGGCGCTCTGAGTCATGTTGGTCCTGCCTATTCCAGCCTGCCAAGAGAGCAAGAGTGGATCCATCTCGGGAGACCAGCCAATCCAGTCTCTCACCGACGCGCGCAGATCGGAGGTTCCATCCAATCAGGCTGTGGGTGCACACCACCCGAGTGGGAAAGCAGTCCCCCTTTATAATCGGCGTCGGGCTCATTCCATCTTTACAAGTTCCATTCGCCATGGCAGTCACCCGGGAGCGCGGACCGTTGGTTTCCCTGACTCCGGCTCAATGGCCGTCGCACGACACCGTCCTTTCCGGACAGTACATCCGGCTGGAGCGGCTGCAACCGAAACATGCGGGCGACCTCTTCGACCTGATCGGCGGGGATGATCCGACCAGAACCTGGCTGTGGGATTTCATGCCTGACGGACCCTACCCCCAACGCCACACCTTCGAGGAAGCCATCGCCGCCCGGGCCAGATCCCCGGATCCGTTCTTCTTCGCCATCATCGACCAGCGGGCCACCACGCCCACCGGTGGGAAAGCCATCGGGTATCTGTCCCTCATGCGGATCACCCCCGCGCATTGGGCCGTGGAAATCGGCCATGTCATGTTTTCCCCGGCGCTGCAACGCACCCCCGCGTCGACCGAGGCGATCTACCTCCTGGCCCGTCACGCCGTGGAAGATCTACATTATCGCCGCGTGGAGTGGAAGTGTGATGCGCTCAATGGGCCCTCGCGGATGGCCGCCCTCCGACTGGGGTTCACCTTCGAGGGGACGTTCCGGCAACACATGGTGGTCAAGGGGCGGAGTCGGGATACCAGCTGGTTCGCGATTCTGCAGAGTGAGTGGCACGACGGGGTGAAAGACGCGTTGGAGCAATGGCTAGAGGCGGGGAATTTTGGCGCAGATGGCTGCCAGAAGAGGAAACTGCAGGATTTCAGACAGTCAAAGTAGAAATTTGAATATCATCAACACTAAATCTGACGATGAAGCTATCCAATGCATCCCGATCGGACTTTCCCGGCACGGGTCAGGTGACCGGGCAATCGCGGCCTGAAAGCGGGGGCCGCAGTGGATCGGATTCGGCCTGACAGTCGGGGACTCAGTCGGGGACCGACGGCGGAGGAACAGAGATGAACAATCCGAATTATCCAATTATCAGCACGAGATAACCGGTAAGAGATTCTGCCGTGATTGGGCCGGGGACAGCCCGGGGTTCCCCGCAGGCCGATAACCTGCCATGCCCAGCCACGCCGGCCGATCAGATAAATGACGCGCTGCCTGCCACCCCAGAACCAAGCTTCTGCCAGCTTCTTGTCTGCTCATCCGGTCACCATGCGCTTGGTCTGGATTGCTGCTGTTCTGGGCGCCTTGCCGGCCACCCAGGCCCAGTTCGTGTCGCCTCCCACGGACCTGATTCCCACCAAAGGCTACCTCGACATCCCCGTGCGCTACAAGGAGGTGCCCACTGGCATCTGTGAGACGGATCCTAGGGTGAAGAGCTTCTCGGGCTACGTGGAGGTCGCCGAGAATGAGCACATCTTCTTCTGGTTCTTTGAGGCTCGCAACCAAGAACCCACCGAGGCCCCGTTGACCGTCTGGATCAATGGAGGCAAGTCATGCCTAGTCTTCTAAATTCCGTACCCCAACTGACCATCCCAGGTCCCGGCTCATCCTCCATGATTGGCCTCTTCCAAGAGCATGGCCCCTGCGGTGTGGACTCCAATGGCACCGTCTACAACAACCCCTACTCCTGGAACAATGCCAGCAATATGCTCTACATCGACCAGCCCGTCCAGACTGGCTTCTCCTACAGTATCCCCGTGCCGGGCTATGTGGATCCCGATACGGACAATGTGATTGCCCTACCCTCCCCCGTCTGCCCCGACTATGCCTCCGACTTCTCCTGTGGCACGTACGCGTATCCCAACGTGAGCCTGACGGCCAACACGACCGACAACGCCGCCCCCAACTTCTACCGCGCCTTGCAGGGCTTCATGGGCGCTTTTCCCCAGTACTCGCGGGAGACCTTCCACTTTACCACCGAGAGCTACGGGGGCCACTATGGACCCGTCTTCAACGAGTACATCGAGGAGCAGAACGCCCATCTCCAGCCCGGCGCCAAGAAGATCCAGCTGGGCAGCGTGATGATCGGCAATGGCTGGTATGATCCTATCATTCAGTATCAGGCCTACTACAACTTTACCGTAACTAGCCCCCATCCATGCATCCATTCCATCCCACTAATCGGATCTCAGGTCTACCCCGGAAACACCTACGACTACCTCCCCTACAACAAATCCATCAGCTCCCTCCTCTACAACAACCTCTACGGCCCCGGCAACTGCCTGGACCAACTCTACGACTGCGCCGCCCGCGGCATCGACGACGTCTGCAGCACCGCCGACAGCTTCTGCGCCGACGAAGTGGAGAGCATCTACGACAACTACCTGGGTCGGGATGAATACGACTTCCGCGAGCTGACGCCCGATCCCTTCCCCTACGAATTCTACGTCGATTACCTGAACACGCCGTCCGTCCAGGCCGCCATCGGCGCCTACATCAACTACACGGAGAGCAACAACGCCGTGGGGCTGGCGTTCTCCTCCACCGGCGACGACGGCCGTCTCATGCACACCACCGACGACGTCGCCAAGCTCCTCCAGCAGAACGTCACGGTGGTCATGTACGCCGGCGACGCCGACTACAACTGCAACTGGCTGGGCGGGGAGGCCGTCTCGCTCAAAGTGAACGCCTCGCAGTTCCACACCGCGGGGTACACCAACATCACCACCTCCGACGGGGTCACGCACGGCCAGGTGCGCCAAGCGGGGAACTTTGCCTTTGTGCGCGTGTACGAGAGTGGCCACGAGGTGCCGTTCTATCAGCCCTTGCTGGCCCTGGAGATGTTCGAGCGGGTCATCACCGGCAAGGATGTGGCCACGGGCAAGATTCCGGTGTCGCCGGGGTTGAAGACCGTGGGGCCGTTGAAGAGTACCTACCGTCAGGGGAATGGGACGATCCAGTGGGAGGTGTTGGATCCGTTGGCAACGTATAATACTACGACGAATGCGCCGAACCCGGTTACTAAGAGACACAAGCGGATGGGTCCGGCGTTGCGGTTTCAGATGTAGTGACTGTATAGTACGTAGGTGCAAATGGGCTAGAGATGCTGAGTTAATGAAAATGATGATACGCATGAGCCAGTTTGTCAGAAGATTGATAAATGCGATTATTTCCAAGCCCATGTGAATATATTTCTTATGCCAGGAACGTCACGCCATATGGGTATGAAAAAAGCCAAGGAGTACTATAAACGTACATCAGGATTGCTAAATAAGTGGGATTCATATCGAAGAGCACATGGGGATCCATCAATTGATATGATGGTGCTGGAAGCTGTGGAAAAGGATGCCCCAATTCGCAACCGGTAAGAATCGCATGCCAGCTGAACATGAAGAAATGCACAGCCAGGCCAGCGACATGTTGCAGACGCTGATCGAATCACCATATCACATGCTCCCAGCCATTGGAGGTCGATGGTAGTCCGCTATACCGATCCTGATCACAAGGAGTTTGAATCGATCGCAGCCGTTCAAGCAAAGGGCGATTGGCATCGGCTAGAAATCCGGATTGATGAAGATCCTCCAACAAAGAGCGCAAAGACTCCACGAATTGCAGCGAAAGCGACTGCATATCAGGCGGGTCCAGATCCACCTCCACCAATTCCATGGCATCCAACACGGACCGCATCGCCGATGACATGGTCGAGAGCTGCTCGCAGAGAACCACAGATTGGTCCTTCAGGCGAGTCGATTCCCTCTCGACTTCCGAACAGGTCTTCCCTGCCTGTGAAAGATTACCCAAGGCCTCGTGGAGACGGTCAATTCTAATCTCCACGTCCTTCTTTTCAGCCTCCATGGTGCGAATTCTAGATCGATACTGGGACTCCTGTTGTTTGAGTGCGGTGGCCCGCTCGTGATGACGTCTGCCATAGGAAAGCTCAGTATCAACGCCTGAATAAACGACAGGATCACTCACATGGTTCCAATGACGGACACTGGCACAGTCACCAACTGTACCACCGGAATCCACCACGTGCTAGCCAACGTCTAGAGCGAATGAGTATCAGAGCTCGCACTGAAAGGGGGCTCTCACGTCTGCATGCTCGTCCGACCTTCTGTCATGGTATCTGGCGGAATTGCCCACGGCAGTGGCTGCTGAATTCACCGAGTCCAACTGACTTTTAGAACGAGCCATCATGGCATCGAGATGACGGAGCTGCCCCTCGGATTGTTCCCGGATGCAGTTCAACGTGCGCGTGGTCGACTCACACATGGTGAGTTGCTCGGTGGCTTTATGGGCCAGGTGTGCGGCATGAGCCGTCATGTCTTTGGCCTGGACGACGAGGTGGGAGACCGTCCTGTTGACTTGTTGGATGGTGTGGAAGGCTGCGCCAAAAGCTTTGAGATCGAGAATCTTCACTATGCCCGGGCCCTTCTGGTGCTGCAGTATATTGTCGCAGTTGGTAATTCTCTCCGCCTGTAGGTGTACAGAAGGGCTTGGTCGCAAGGCGTTCCTAACCAGGCCAGTGAGCCTGGCCACTGGATCTGGATCCCCTTCTAGGGCATGGCCGAGGGCGTGGACTGAGTAGATAGCGGAGTTCAAGGTATTCAGCTCTCGCGGAAATTGCCCGTCGAGAGTGTCCTTGCGCTGCTCCAACTGACTAACTTCAGCCGTGAGCTCGGCATTGGCAGCAGATAGTGCAAGGGCTTGATTCACAAGGTCTGCTGGGGACGCCATTGTTAGTAGGAAAAGTGACTAACACTAAAGATCCGAGCTGGGCTATGCTCTAGAGATATCCCTTGGGCTCGGAATCTCTTACACTCGCCCTTCTTTCGCCGCCTGGTTGTTCATTAGAACGATGTGTTGCCTCCCAACGTGCCTAATGTGATTTTCAGACTCGCACGCCACGTCACAACGCCAGTCTCATGTAGATCGACAAGGCTGAAGCTGGTGGAAGTGGGGATCGTCGGGCAGGCCTCTGCCCATCCGCCTCGCCATGGCTTGGGTATTACTTCCAAACGAAACTCAAAAAACTACACTCCGCGGGGGACTAGCTGGCAGCCATCGGCTGTACCTGGCTGATATAAAAGCCCAAGAACTCTGGTCTGGGGTCGTTGGTGTATCCTCCGCTTCGAAGACTTCTCATCAGCCGTTGAGCGTCTGCTTGTATCAGACTTTGTTAGAACATTCTTCTACCTTGATCCCAGTAGCTACAATATCCCTTCAATCTACGCGGCTGCGGCTTTGGCATAGCTCTAGTTTTCGTGCACTCAGACATCCGTTGAGACAACCAGCATGGAAAGCCGGGTTTGCAGTCAACTGGCGGTTCTGGCGCCAGGGGAGGATCTACCGGTTCTTCCCAACTACGAGGGGATCCCCAAACTGGTGGCATCAGCCCCCCTGGCCGTCTACTGTTTGGGGCAGCTAAAGTTGGTCGCCTTTTCCGACCCCGGGCTTCGCATTTCGCTCTCCGAACCCAAGCATGGCTTCCAGTATCTTCGGTGAGTTCCGCCAGCAGCGTGCCAGAACCGGCTGACCCCAGGGTTAGCTACCCCAGTCTCTCCAGCGCCATTATCCAGATCGTGGACGAAGCCGCGGATGCCTTTCGCCGCGCCAACCGCAACATGACCTCTATCAAAATGCAGGACAATAAGATGTTTGGAGGATACGGATGCGTGAGTGCACCCCCCGCCCCCTGAGCTACTCAGACTGAACAGGGTTTAGGTACGGGATATCGTGCTTTGTCTCCAAAGCCGGGAACCGTCCTTGAAGAAGTTGCAGGCGGCCCTCACGAGCTTCACGAAATGCATGGAAAGGTGCAGCGCCCTGGCGGACGACATCGAAAAAGCCTTCGAGAACTTGGAGGGCTGTATCAAGGAGTTGAAGTTGGCCATGGGGGATGGACAACGTAGGATACCCCTCATCGAGAGCATACGTCGGGACTGACGGACGCCATCTTCCAGATCACTCCGAGCGTGACAGGAGCTACGCCGAAGCGGGGGTCAAGCGGGCACAAGAGGATCAGGAGTACCACCAACAGAGGTACCGAGACCTGGAACAGCAGATGCGAAGCAGAGAACGGGAGCACCAGGAGGCAAAGGCTCTCTTTACTCGGACAGTGAAGCGCTCGGGTAGGATGCGGCCACTATTTTTCTCTGCTCGAGTTGGGCTGACTGCGACCTAGAATGGTCGGCCGTACCCATCGGCATTGCGGCGACTGCAGATGATGCCCTGCAAGCGATTATCACGACCGCCCAGGCGGCTGCAAAGGGCGCCATTAGCTTTGTGACCCGGACCGGTGAAAAGACTCGCGAAACGGTGACGTTTCAGGCGCCTCGTCCGCAGGATTGGACGGGGAGAGACACGACTTGCCACGGGGCCGGCCATGATGCTCAAAGCAGGGCGGCCACACCGGATCGTCCGGAGACGCCCAACAGTAGATGGAAGGACACAAGCCATCCTATGGGGCCGACCAGCGAGGTCCATCCGGTTGGAGATCTGGAAAGATCGAAACCAACAGGGGTGAAGGGGGTCTCCGGAACGCACGGGTCCGCGACCCGGGCTGGGAAAAGATCGCAGCGCCGGTCAGGGATCTCAGGAGTCCTCCAGGCGCGCCATGAGAAGCTCGAAATCACCCGGGCCAACATGCAGGAGACGCTCCGGAATGTCAACCAGACCGCCGATCAGCAGCATCAGCAGCAGCTTCAAATCCTGGAGCTCCGCCGGAAGATCCAAGAGCTGGATCGGCAGCAAGCCACTTTGAAGCAGACCAAGCAGGTACTCGGCCTCTCGATTGAGGTCATTGGGGACATGCACACCCGCATCGCATGCATGGCCAAGTTCTTCCAAACGGTGGCCCTGTTTATTGAGGAGCAGCTGATACCGAGGGCCGATTATCTCCAGGACCATGTCGGTGAGGAGGCTGCGCAGAGCTTCCCCGCCGTGCTGAGGGATCGGAAATTCCGGGAGGACCTCATGGTGTTGGATCAATGCTCCAACAAGGTGGTATCGTCGACGATCCTGTACCAGGAGATCTCCACGCGACACCTGTATCCGGCCCTGGACCTCGTCGCCCGGCTGCCCATCAGCGCCTCGGAGGAACGCCAGCGCGAGGCCGAAACAGAACTGAAGGACTCGACGGAGAATAGCGTCCGAGCCATCTTGGAGCTGGCGGAAGGGCTTTACGAGAAACACAAGCAGCGTGCCGCGCAACGACTGAGCGGGCTCAAGAAGGAGCTGGCACTCGCGGAGAAGGCCATTGAGAATGTGGATATTGAGTCCATCCATGAGTATGACCCCAATAGCCAGTCTCCGTAGACAACGAGTCCCGGAAGGTGCAGGGGCTCTTGGATTGTGATACGGCCAGTGTTCCGATTGTGGTCGTGTATCGGCATGGCTTGCTTTCTCCAGCAAGACTCTGCAGCATAGAAATAGAGAGATGCACACAAAATTGCTAGCAATGGACCGGTATGATTTGGCAGCTGCAGCTGCTCCACAGCCACCGCTATCTAGCTTAAGCGACCTGTCATCCCCATCTGGAGATCGGCCCATGGCCGATGAGGTGACAGCCCCACTTCCTGAGATCAGCCCAGCAGGGGGACTCCCTACTCCGTACACAACAATGTCCTGTCAAAGGGGGGCGTGTTGGCATTCGTTCATCCACGATCCCCGGGCTGATGGTGGGGTTGGGCCGGAGACAACCCTGACCATCCCATCCTACCCCCCGAAAGGTCCTCAGCATCGTATAGGGCAGCTTTGCCCACCTAATATTAAACCAGCAACGCACTTCACCGGGACGCAGGGAAGAGGAGGCCGTTGGGGATGGCGACGCCCTCAGCCAGCCACCACTGGGTCGGGATGGCTTTTCCGCGGCCTCTTACTCCACCAATCACACCGCCAACGACGGTCGCGTGAACCGGATGTCATGCAGCTAACGGAGGAGTGCGGGCGGATGGGGGTGTCCCACTGGCTGCGATGCTGCACACCAGGCATGTAGGGTTCCTTCACTGGACCGCAAGGCAACCACCTACCTGCCTGATTTGGGGCATGGGAAGTGACACGTGGACTGTCGCGTAGATAACGAGGTGTATGGCTGCCTGGTCGGTTTTACACAGAGACTAGAGGACTCAGGAGGTGGTGGAGGAAGACGATCGAGTTTCAGAGAGACGCAAGATGTTGTCAGGGGGGGGGATGGAGGGCAGCGGCCGAGGGGAGGGGTCGTATCAGCCGTTACCGGCACGCGTTGTGATGGAAATTTTGCAAACGGCATTACCGTAATACAGGGAAGGAACAAACAGCCCCCAGCCCCGATATGACAAGTCCAGGTGGGCAGGCATGACTCCAAGCCATCGTCGATCGTGCCAGTTGTAGCTGCCCTGAAGGTGATGTTAATCTTGGTCTTGACATGACGCGTGAGTGCAGCCCTAGAAACTGGGCACAATGCCAGCCCAGTGTCATTCACCGACACGTTCTCTGCGCCAGGGTGTGAATTGCTTGCAATGACATGGCGTAGATGGATGTTTACCGGTGATTCCTTCTTATTAAGGAGCAGACACGGTCCACAGCAAATGTTCCTCGTTCTAGGAGACACCCCAAGAATCGACCATGCCGCCGCCTCTACACCCTGACGACTACACCCTCGCCTGGCTATGCGCTCTTCCCCGGGAGCTGGCCGCTGCCAAAGCCGTGCTGGACGAGACCTATCCAGCCTTACCAGCAACGGCCCATGACACCAACACCTACACGCTGGGCCGCATTGGCCCACACCCCATTGTGCTGGTGTGTCTGCCCACCGGCATGACCGGCATTGTCTCTGCCGCCGTGACCGTCACCCAGATGCGTGTCGCCTTTCCCCGACTGACCCTTGGGGTGATGGTCGGGGTGGGCGGCGGCGCCCCCAGTTCCGGGCACGATATCCGGCTGGGAGACGTCGTCGTGGGGAGTGACGGATTTATCAAGTATGACCGGGGCAAAACTACCCAGGGAGGAGAGTTTCAATACGGCGCATCAGTGATGCTCCCCCCGCCCAAGCTACTCTCGGTGATCTCGCAACTGCAAGCGCAACCGGAACGACATCGAGAGGAATGGACCCAGTTGATCCGTCAAGTGGCCCGCCAGAACCCCCGGTTTCAGCCACCAAGGGAAGAGGATGATGTGCTCTTCCAGACCAGTTACGACCACCCCGCCGGCTGGGATACCTGCGAGCATTGCGATGCCGGTCGTCGCGTCTTGCGAGCTCCTCGTGGTGACAGCCAGCCCAGAGTGCACTATGGGCGCATCGGTTCAGCCGACCAGGTGATGCGACATGGGGACACCCGGGACCGAGTCGCGCGCCAATGTGGAGTGATCTGCTTCGAGATGGAGGCGGCTGGGGTATTGAATGAAAGACTACCCTGTCTCAGCATCCGGGGCATCTGTGACTATTCCGACAGCCACAAAAACAAGCAGTGGCAGGACTACGCCGCCATGACGGCCGCCGTCTATGCAAAGGAGGTACTGAACCTGCTGCCTCCGGCGTCACCGTCGGGTAAGTGTTGCGTCGCATCGTGTGAAGAGAGAACCCCATCTTGGACCGTTAATCTGATATTTCTTTATCTTAGAGGCTTGCTTCCTGGTCCCGTTCGAACCCGTGCGCCAGCTGGTCGGACGCCACGATGTTCTCGCTGATATACGTAGTCGAGTGGAGGAAAACCGGCCCGTCGTTCTCTATGGTCTTGGAGGAGTTGGGTAAGTGGTCTGATCATTCTTTGGTATAATCAGGAATCGCTGCTAATCCCGCGCGCAGGAAAACGCAGGTGGCGGTGCACTTTTGCCACGAGTATCGGCAACAGCACCCCAGTGCACATGTTCTCTGGGTGGATGCCAGCAGCCCAGCCCACTTTGACCACAGCTATCGCCAGATTGCGGCGGCTTTGCGAATCCCCGGTCATGAAGACCCCGGGTTTGATGCCCTAGTCGAGACGCATCGTCGACTAACAGCTGCGGAGTCCTTGCGATGGTTAATGGTGGTGGATAACTTGGATAACCGCGACGAAATGGCATCCCGAATGCCCTTCCTCCCACGGGTGGCACGATCCAAGGGATCCTTGGTGGTGACGACGCGTACGATGCAGGCCTGTCAGGACCTGCACGATTGGGATCCAGCACGCGATGACGCCACTCAGGTCCTACCTCTGCCGCCTCACGAGTCGATGAGCTTGCTAACAATGCATCTGAAACCAAACCAGAGAAGTAACGAGACGGATGTTATGACGCTTCTGGAAACACTGGAGTATCTTCCTCTCGCCATTACCCAGGCCATCGCGTGGATCAAGATGAACGGATCGACGGTGACGAAATATCTGGAGCGCCTGGGGTCCAGATCGACAGGAAGACCCGGGATCCTGGACGAAGAGTATAAAGATGTCTACCGCTATGATCACCTACCGCACTCGATCTATCGCACCTGGGAGCTTTCGCTGCGCCAGATCTGGACGCAGGAAGCCTCAGCTGCTCATTTATTGGCCACCATCGCAATGTTTGACGCACAGCACGGTGTACCGATGTGGCTGTTGGAGAAGGCCAGCAACGACGAGTTGGGGGCTATTTCAGCCTTAGGGAGTCTCTCGTCCTGGTCACTTCTCGACTATGGACCGAACGAGACTCTTATCATGCACCGCATGGTGCGAGACGCGGTGCGGCACTTCCTGCACCAGCGCAAGGAACTTAGAAGATACGAAGTATCTGGACTGGCCCTACTCGTCCAGCACTTTCCGGCGCCGGACACCGACGACTGGCAGCGATGCGAGGCCTTAGCCCCCCTTGCGGAAACGATGCTGGCGATGATCGATCCGCGTCGTGAGGACGAAACAATCTGTGCGCACCGCGCCACTCTGCTGCACTTCCTCTCGGCATATGAGAACCACCGAGGACGATACAAAGAAGCTCACTTCCACGTGAAGGATGCATGGCGAGCCCGCAGCGCTCGACTGGGCCCCGACCATCTCGACACCGTCGCCTGTGAGGAACTTTTGGCACTCGTGCGGATGAACCGGGGAAGGTACCGCAAGGCGTTGGAGACCCAGCGGAGCGTGCATGCCAAACGACTCGATGTCCAAGGCTACCAGGCCCCGGCGACCGTGGCCAGCCAGAAGCAGCTGGGCGATGTCGAGTTGAAACTCGGCCGATTCACCCGGGCCATCGAGACGTACTCGGCGGCCTGCCGACAGAGCGAGTTGGCCCTGGGAGACCAACATCGACATACGCTGGAGCTCCGTCATGTCCTGGCCGAGGCCTTTGAATGGCAAAAGAACGCGGGGAAAGCCGAGCAGCTGTACCGGCGCGCCCTGGCGGGCAAGGAGGCGACATTAGGGCCGAGTCATCATTCCACCGTCCAGACCCGCATTGCGCTGGATGCCCTCGTGGCCTCGCAGACCAGCGATCCACACGCTGCCCTGGGTCGGTATCGAGACATGTGGCAATTGAGCGCAGACACGTTCGGCGACACACATCCAAACACGATTGGTTTGCTGTGCAATCAGGCGGCCTGGCACAAGGCGCAGGGGGCGTGGAGGGAGGCGGAGACGCTCCAGGATCAGGCCTACCACCTCTTTTTGAACGCGCTGGGAGAGACTCATCCTTCCACGCTCATGTGCCTGTCTAACCTGGCCGTCCTCAAGCAGGAGCAGGGGAAAGCAGTGGAGGCCGAAGCCCTCCATTTGGAATTGCTCGGCCAGCGAACAGCCGTCCTGGGCCCGGAGCATCCCCATACCCTCGCCAGTATGTACCATTTTGCGGAGATGAAACTTGAGCAGGGGGCCTATGCCGAGGCCCACCCCATCCTGGAGCGGGTGGTCACCAGTCAGGAGATCGTGCTGGGCCCTGATCACCCGACGACCCTCCGCAGCGTGAGCTCCCTGACAGAATCACTTGAGGGGCTGCACCGATATGCCGAGTGTGAGCAGGTCTACCGAGGCTTGATAGCACGCAAACGGCAAGTCCTGGGATCGAGCCACCTCGACACGGTCGTCGAGATACACAACCTGGCCGAGTTGTTGCGGGAGCAGAACCGGCTCGCGGAGGCGGAGGTGCTACATCGTGAAGCCCTGCAGTTGAGCCCGGCTGACCGGCCGCGCAGTGTGACGACCCTGTTGATCATGGCTAACCTCGCACGGGTCCTGATGCTACAACAGAAACGGGGCGAGGCGCGAGCGCTCTACCAAGGTGCGTTGGCAGACATCCGACAACTCCCGGCTACCGCGGACTGGCGCATCTCAATCTTGATGCAACGCATGGAGAAGGAGCTTGGCGAGCTCTCGCTCCTCGGCCGACTGGCTGCTTGGGTTCCGCAGCCTATGGCAGCGTTCTGGACCCCTGTGTACGACAGCTGGTCCTGGCTGAGGGGTGGCAGTGGTCCGGGATAGGGCTGCTACGTGAAACATGCACTAAACATAGATTGTAATTCGGATAGAATGGATGTAAATTTCTGACCTATCTCACTTCAGCCCTTTCCATTTGACAGACGATTCCAACTCCTGCGGCCAGCGATCGGACTGGGCATCCTTGTCCTTCTTCAAGCGACCCTGGAAGACGAATCCCAGACGACTCAAGTTACCATCCTTGAGCACATACACCCGGGCATCCTCGTCACAAAACTGGATATTAATCCCGCTACCCTGCTGCTGGGCAAAGATGTGGCTCTTTTGTAATATTCCCCCGGTCTGAGGAACCTCGGAATCTATCGACCACGCATGACCATTAGTATTTGCGCTGCTGACCCCTCAAAGCAAAATGTAAACTCACCAGCCCAGTCTCTTCCATCCCAAGCAAGCTGGTGGATCGAGCAATCTTTATGCGAATAGAAGAGTCTCACCCCATCTTCAACGCCGAGGGCAAAGAGACTCGCTCCATCTGCCGGGGTCGTAGGAGGAAGAGAGGACTTCTGCCATCCCTGCCCATCCCGTCGAGCGATCATGCCCAGTTGCCCTTCTGGTAGCTGGAAGAAGACCCGATCGAAGCCATCCTCAGTACTGATAGCAGCGAGATGGGTGTTTGAAGCCACCAGGATGCGCAGGCCATCCAAGGTCCCCGGCTGCCACTCCCAGCTGTCCTCGTCGAACGCGTAGGCTTGGAGATAGTTCTCCTCATCCAGACAGTAAATCTCCCTCTGTATGGGGTGTTTGTGAGAACTGGGTGGCTGTTACTAGAGTGGACAAGGCCGCTTACCTGGGCATCTTTCCGGACTAGATACGTCGCGTTGGTGCCGGCTCGGGCGGACCCAACGGGGGACTCGATCCCGCTGCTGTCGTCCGAGTGCTCTTCCTCCGTGAGATCCTCTCCGGATTGGCACAGATAGTAGGTTTTGCCCTCCTCGGGCACCGACACCTGGGCGATGGTGTTTTCCGGCGGGTCGGAGGCAGTCATCATGACGTGGTAGAATGGATAGCGGGCAAGATGTTGGTCAATTGGTAGGATACGCATACACGGCGTGGGAAGGGTCCAGGGTAGATATTCTCCATTTCCAACCCTTGTTGGGTTGATGTGGTGAGCTGTCAACCTGCAGCCTGATACAGACCGGCGCCGGTACTCCGTATTGATGGCGGTAATACCAAGCCTTGCAAATAACCGGTACCGTTCTGACACGTCAGAACCAACCAGCCCGGATGCCCTGCCTCGTAGACACTGGTGAGAGCCCTCACTGTGATCTGATCCGCCAATTCTGTTGAGGCCTTCCTCCACAAGAATAGGTAGAGTTGGGTGTCTGTTGGTTCCCGAAACAATTCCATCTTTTTTGTGTACGAGACCTCAACCTCGCATCCTGCGCCATCGCGATGAATTCCGTAGAAGAGCCATCCAAATGGGTCTGTCGATTGCAGTCTTTCTTCGACCCAGGTTTGCGAATAGCGCCTCCCTCTTATCCTGAATGTATAGCTAACTCCTGGCAGGCGACGACAACTACTCCTCCGGCAGCGGCTTTCTCCTCAATATCCCATCCGAAAAATGGTGTATCGTGACTGCCGGCCACAACCTCATCGACCGTCAACGTGGGCTCGCCCACAAGGTCATTGCGATCTTCCCCAATGGAGTCCAATTAACTGCCGACCAGGACCAGCTCTTCGTGGCTGATGTGTACCGGCAAGCCCCAAGCGAGAGTGCCCAAGACCCCATCTCCAAACACGACTACGGACTCATCGCCATCGACCGCCAGTCTGACGACCTGGGCGGGTCGGGATTCAACTTGCTGCTCCGTGACGGCGAATTGCAGGACCGGGACGTCTCCGTGTACGGGTACCAGAATGGCGCTCCGGAACAAACAATGAACGCCTCGCGACTCGATACCCTCACCCCAGAAACCCTGGGCTATGATAAGCCGACAACGGGCGGTCTCAGCGGTGGACCGGTCATGATCTTCCGAGGGGGCGAGTATTTGGCCGTTGGCATACAGTGCGTTTCTACCAGTTTCCCCTAGCGGCTGTAGCTCACCATGCACTATAGTAACTACAAAGATCGTGCCACACGACTGACGTGCGCACTCATGCTGGAGCTCCTCGGCTGGGTCACCGACTATCCCCTTCGCCGAGTCGTGATGGTGCCTTTGGAGAAAGGAAAGGACGGAGACGCGACTTACTTGCGAGCGACAGATGGCGACAGCCCTAACTTGATCGCGCGACCCGGGCAGGACGGAAGGGCCTATCTCCGGTTTGTGCTGGCCATGACCCCCAAGGCGGGCGCCAAGGGTCCGCTTCGCTACGTGATACTCCCGGCCGTGACGACTTCCAAGCCCTTGACATACCTGACCTTTGTAGGGGAAGGCATCCCGAGCAAGGTCGGCTTCTGTCTCGAGGACCCCGCCGCGCGCACCCGAATGGCGGTGGGTCTCGTGGCGCAGGGAAGGGCTGGTGGCGAGCAATTGATGGTACTGCATTTTCCTGAGATTCCCAAGATTGGTATCAAGACGTGCCTGGCTGTACCGAGCGCTGTGTCGGAGAACAAGGCGTGTGAGTGGGGCTGCATCCTACAAGACCAAATTGTGTCTGTGAACGCGCAACGGACCAGGTTCGTGGTGCTTCCCTTTCAAGAGAAGGAGGCAAATCAATCACCTAAAGAATGCGACGATTGGTCACCGCTCTACCGCGCTGTCGTCCAAGGCAATGATCAAACCGCAATGTCTCTGCTTCAAGGTCCAGCAGACGTCAACGCTGCCTGTCAATGCGGCTCCACTGTGCTATGTAGGGCAGCAGAGCAGGGTAACCTGACGTTGGTCCGGAAGCTGCTTGACAAAGGCGCCAACCCGAGCACCACTAACGCCCGAAAAGAGTCCCCCAGGATGCTTGCAGCTCGTCAGGGGTTTACCCGAGTTGTGGGCTATTTGGACAGATATCCAGCCAAGAGATTGGATGCGTTCCTTTCCGCCGCACGCCAGGGTTGCATCCCAACGATGCAACAGTTGCTCAACGGGGGTGTGGACCCTAATGGCCGGCAGACGAGACCAGGCGGCATCAACATGTCTGCTCTGGAGACAGCAGCATACTGGGGACGCGAAGAGGCCGTGAACTTCCTTCTCAAAACCAAGGAATTGGACCTCGATGGGCCGGACGCTGGGGGCGCCACAGCATTGCATCGCGCCGCGGAGAACGGTCATGCGAGCATTATTCGAGTGCTGGTGCGCTCTGGAGCTAATCCGTCTTCTATAGACAACAACCGCAGACGTCCATTGCATCTGGCAGCTGCAAATGGTAACGTCGAGGCAATTGATGCATTGTGTAAAGCGATGCCCGCGCCGGATGTCAACACCCCTGGCATACTGGGAATGACACCATTGATGATGGCTGCATGCCATGGTCGTGAAAATGTTGTGCGGAAGCTACTGGATCTATCTGCGGATGTGAAGGTGAAAAATGACGAAGGTTGGACTGCTTTGGATTTGGCCAAGGATCGGGGGTGGCTCAATATTGTGCGACTTCTGTCGCCATTGTGTAGTTGATGTAGGGCTCCGCCGAGAATTAGAGGAGACAGTTGATCCCATGTATAGATCATCTCAGTCCCTGTTGGGAGATCCATTGGCTGAAGGTAGACTGAATTACGATCGTGGCTGCTGCTCCGCACAATGATGCTGAAATTTGGTTGAGCGGAGGTGGCGACTTGGTGATTTTGCTGCTATGCCCAGTCTTCATGTCTTTGTTACACTGGGGGCCTGTCAGGTCATCTAGCACCTTGAGTTTGTGTACAAGTTCAACATAATATTTGTATCCTATGTATTTATCTCATATTCCGGGCGGCCGAGGCCTACGTTGGCACATCATCACAATTTAACATATTTTGGCTCATACCCCATCCATGATACGTTGTACAAGTCAGCCTAGACCTTGTACAAACAAGGGGCAAGCATCTGGTGGACTATCGCGTAACAAGCTCTCTTGGATATTGCAATCACCTCACTCGAGTGAGCCTCAAGTATGACATATGCCTATGGTGGCAAAGTCTGTTGATTCAATGCTCCAATAAATTCCCGCATGTACTATCGTAGGTCGTCAGCTAAACCCGAGAACCCGGTCTGTAATCACTCACCACCCTTGTGCACTCTTTCTCTTTCTCATTGTCTCCCCCTGGCAAATTGTCCATCAAGTCATCCAACGGCTTGTTTCCCCCGTATACCAACGAACAGACTTCATCATTGTGTAACAGCTCATAGAGAAACTGCGTCGCACTCTCATCCTGGCCCACTTGGGACACCAGGAACACGGTTGATGCCGGCCCGAATCTCTCTCCCAGCCCGGGGCCCTTCTTCGCCAAGAGAATGGTATCCTTTAGGCCATCTCGGTCCTCAGATGTGGGCTATACGACGGTTAGCCCCCATAATCTCTACCGTAATGCAATGCTCTAGGGTTCATATGAAGCCCACATACCGCGCCATCCGTGATAATGACAATGATCCGCGGCTTCGTCCACCCTTGCCTGTCGACGGCTCTCTTCTCCAGCTTTTGAATGACCTTTCTTCGAACCACCGTGCCTAACCGCGTCGGTCCCTGTGTCGGCACCCCCGATATCAAATCATCGATCTCTTCGGCGGTTGTCAAACCATCCTGGTCATGTTTGTCCCCGTTCATAAATCGCACCGATATCCCATCGGGCTGCAATTTGCTGGCCCAATAGGAGACGCGCTGTAGGGTACTTGACAACGTTGACACGCGGTTGCCTAGGCGCATGGATCCGCTGTTATCTTCATACCAGTTCAAGAACCATTTGTGAGTCATGCGTGCACTGCTGGGGGAGAAGCCGATATATCAACCTACCGCAGACAATGAACAGATCGTACAGCAACGACTTCGTCAGAGTGGCCGCCTCTTCGGGAGTTATATCATAATCATCCTGTAGCTCCTGGCTGACCTTGGCTGCACTCAGCGCTATATTCTGCTTTTCTTCGTCTGTGAACTTGAACTGCCCCAGATTCTTCTCGAGAAAGTTGTCAAAGTACGCCAGGAATTCTTTTGCTGTTTTGGGCTAACAACACATGAGACTACGTACCAACAACTAATGGGAGATAAATCATTCCATACCGCATAGACAGGATCCCTTCCTTCATCATCCCGATCCTCACCTCCAGGAGCAACCGGCGGCGGCGGACGCCTCGGTGGACCTGTCCCCCCGGGAGCCAGATACTGAGCTTCCTGCTCGAGGGTTTCCCTCAGAAGCTCAACAAGTTTCTCCACGAGGGCATGAATCTGACGCTTGGATTTGCCTTCCGCCGCAAGAAAAGCCTGTTGTCGCACCTTGGTCGATAGAGTCAAATATTCCTTTTTGATGTCCAGAGCCAACTGACCCTGCACGATGCGGAGGATCTGGGGCTGCAGACCAACTTTGACTAGGCTCTTTTGGAGAGAATCCAGCATTTCGATCACGTTGGGGTTGCCCATCTTGGCTGTGGATACGGGTTGCTTGGTTGATGGTGTTGATTTTATACGCTCGTTCGGAATTGGGAACATATATATCATCCGTTTCGGCTCCTCTAAATTCCCTATGTTTTGTGCGGGTATCGCTACACTGTCATTACACTACACGTAATTTGCAACACAAGCCCTATGTCTGAAACTGCACGCTGGCAAGGCCAACCAGCTGGTTCCCCAGCCGAACCCTAAACGTGAGCGCCCGATGCTTCTGGCCCAAGAGTATCTCTAACATCAATTCCACCTTATATACTATCCGTTCTTTGACAGTCCGCCGTGGCAGTCGAGAAAAGTCCACATCCTGGAGATTGGCCACGACGTCGCAGACTGTTTGGACCACTATGAATTGGTCAGCTGGCGCAGGAAGATGATGAGATGGCTGCGAATATACCTGCAGGATCATAATACTTGGGTGCATCTTCCTGGCTGCAGGATCGCAGACGAATGGTAACGGTGCGCTCATGTGACTGTAGCAAACAATGAAAGGGAATCGGAATCACACTATCCGGGACGATCTCGGTGTTCTATAGAAACAACGATCATCAGCCATTACTGTCTCTCAAAGCTTGTCGCAGGGGACTCCCCTGGGCAATACACCACAACATGGTTCCAGGCACCATTTGCTGCTGCAAAAAGGGCGAGGGGTACAAGTCGGCACGATTGCTGTCGGTGGTTGCGCGATAGGGCCGAGACATCATCAGCCCGTAGTGTTGGGGGCATCTTTCTCTCATCCCAGTGGCCTGTCCAAAGCCGCGAACTACTGCCCCCCTTGCCATGACATGTGCACTGTCCGCTGGACTTCCAATGCGAATCTGCAGGTTAGCACACGCTTGCCGGACTTGGTCCCTCACATAGGGTGATGCACCCCAGCCACCGACTAGAAGGACGTACTAGATGGCGTTAGTCAAATTGACACCGGGGTTGAGAAAGGTATCGGTATGATAAAATACATCCACTGGCTCACCGGTTTCCTTGCTGCGCGCTGCCTGATCCGAGATGATGCCCACGATTCGGACCACTACTGGCAGAAGCAGCTGTTCCATTTCCTTGCTGCCACGTCTATGGTTAGATATTTTCCATAAAGAACCATCCAATGTTGGCAATAAGGCCGGAGACGCACGCGCTGAGAATGACCTCACCCTTTACTGGGTCATACCACGGGGAAGCCGGAGCCCTGAGAATTGCAGGTAACGGCTTCACCTTCAGTCGAGATCTATAGCGCCGCTTGTTCCATTCAAAGCTCCGCATCATGCGGCTGCTTGACCGTCGATCCCTCAGCAATGAGACGTATGCCTGTCCAAACCGTTTGAATAGTAGCTGGTGCAGCCGGCGGTCAATGTTGACTGTTCCGTATCGGGCCCCTAGACATGATCAGCCACCGCAACTGAACTACGAGTGGGAGCCCTCACTTGATCCGATAGACCTCTCACTCAGCTCCCAAGGGTCATCGTTCGTGATTCTATAGGCCGAAATATCCTGGTATTGAATTAGACCCCGAAGTACCTGGCAGAAGGACAACCGACCACCGTTCCTCCACCACAATCACACACGAGCATGTTCTCATTCAGCTGCACTGGAGCTCCATAGAATTGGGCATCCGGGTCTGACACAGCTCCAAACACCGCAGCCTCGGACTCAGGCACGATCATCAGTTCATCATCTGTCCGAGAGCCGAACCCAGCTTGCTTCGCAGCACCCCACATGCGACACTGGGCTTGATCGGACCATTCAGCAGGGATCGCCATCCAGAACTTGATGCGAAACCGGTAGTATGGCCGATCAGGACTGTCCCGGTTCAAAACCACCAATATGTGCGCGTATATCTGCCTCAGAAAATCGACCATGATCTGCCACGCAGACCTACCCGGGGGTAATTGCTTTCTCACTGTTGCCATCGCCGCACGCAGATCGGGGTCGTCCGCCGTTTGGTCAAGGAGCAGTTTCATGCATGAGTAACGCGGCATGCCGGGTGGAATGAGATATCCCCAGAGATGAGAGATCTTGCCGCGTTGATCCTGTGAGTATGCCATCTCTGTTGGAACAGCCTCGGCGGTCTTGGTTTCCGTACCCGTGGTCGGCCATGTACGCATGGTGGTGATCTCGCTGTAGTCGACATTGGCGGACCAGCCATAACAGACCCCTGCAGAATAGGGTTATATTGACTTTCGTGGAGAGTATTCGAGACTGGAGGCAAGACTCACTTGTCCATTGGGTGCCAACATCTATACCCACCACGAAGCAGTGGCGGTTGGGAATTCTGGGAACGTCGGCCATTCTGTAAAGAGTGTTTTATCTTGCGTAAGAGGAGGACTCTTCAATTGGCATGCTTTATTCTAGCATCGAGACTTTATAATTTCAGCAAAAATACCATATAGTTTGTCGCCCACTTCTGTATTCAGTCCCGTTCGTCTGTGGTATTTGCAAAACGGTGTTCTCGAAATTACCGGCCTTACCGCCTGTCACAACCGATCTGCAGCCAGCTGATGCATACATCACAGCGCCAGATGGCAGACAGTAGTGGCCACGTCAGTTTCCCCAGCCTCACACACGGCATCAAACATGCATATGACGCCGTAGGTCCTGCAGGTCGGGCTTCCATCCACACAGCTGATTGATCATCGGGCTCTCGGGGTCCTTGCCGGCTGTCTGGCTGCACCGAAGGCTTATTCGACCGCCAGGCAACCAGATCAATCCATGCAAGGTGGAACATGTACGTAGTGGGTAAGTTACAGCAATGTCCACGCTCATAGTATCGCGCTGACCAAACACTGCGATCGACATGGGCACCGCCCAACAGCTCATGGTTGCCCTGGACAACATTGCTTCGTGTGGGGGTAGATGGAGCCCGAGAGCTTGCACACTCGGGCTGAATTTACGGTTGGCCAGCTGGGGTATCGACACGCCACTGTTTCATCGTTTACTCTGTAGTGGCCATCTGGCATTGACTGGATCTGCCTGTGTTTGGGCAGTTGTAATATCCCTGCGTCAATTTGACCCCTCCTTCCGAGTGTGATGGTGTTTATGTTGTTGCAAACCCCGCACATCGTTTGGCCGGGTCAGTCAGGTCGAAAGGTGAATGATCTCGCGGTACCAACCCTGTCGTCCACTCCAGCTCCTATCACGCCTTTTGCATTCTGTCACTCAATACCTTGGCCAGCCTTGCGTCAAGTGTCTGTTTCCCGTTGGGCTACAAGTAGGACCCCCCCAATTGTTTGATCTCTCTCACAACAAACCCTTTCCACGTGGTTCCTGGTACCTGGGAAATTTACCATTCACCCCCTAGTCTGAACCCTTCCCAACAGCATCATGGATCTTGGTGACAAGTGGAAACAACTTTCTTCAGCCCCACAATCGCAATATTTCCGTGGTTTTCTTAGCCGAGGTAATGAGTCTGATGATGATGATGGTCCATGCGACCCGAATTCACACACAACAGCTGGTCTGGCTGGTTCGCTCGCCCCAGGTATCCACGAGGCACCGGAGGAAGGGCAGCCGTCACATACACCACCACGAAATGATGATGAACCAATGCGGAGCGAGATTGGGGATGCCAAGTCGGTCAGTTTTGTGACCGGAATAAGGAGACATGATGGGCTCACGGAGCAGAAGACTGGAGACGGAGAGCAGAATGCCCAGGACACCATAGATTCTAGGGAAATGGTGCAGCCTGCCGAATCGTGGCGAACTAGTGAAGCCCCTCTTCCAGTGCCTCCGGAGGCTGCAAAGCAGTCGACTAAACATGGCCGCCTGGAGAATCTTGCTCAGACTCCGGACCGCCGCTTTTCATCTGTTGCCCCAATGCACATCGGGATCGAATTGCATCCGCGTTCGACTGATACTACCGAGTCTTCGGTTCTCTCATATCGAAATACTACCACCATCATGCAGAATGTATCAGAGTCATCATCCCAGAGTCCGGACCATGAATTAGCACCACTTGAACCTATAATTGCCGACAGCCGATTAGGAAATCATCGACCTCGTGCCCGGCGGTCATCGTGCCCAGGCCATACTTTTAATGAGATCGACTCAGCACATACCTCAGGTCCCTCCACACCTTCTCCTTCGGGGCTTGTAGCTCCTTCAGTCACTAGGTCGGAGATCGTATATCGCTTGTCGCAAGGACTTCCTCCGATCAGTCCACCACAGCTGCGAAAGACCCCGTCATTGAGTGGGATCGACTCAGCCTTTGCCGGTGGATTTTTCGGTGAACGCACCACGGGCAACAGAGGATCGAGCCACCTGCGGGACGAGGTCCATCCAATGCCCCATGCAAGCAACCTGCAGAAACGGGATGAAAGCTCAAGCGGCGGTGAACATGACATTGAGGCGGTTTATCCTGCTCGCCAATCGCCGACTCCTTCAATGTCAACGACCACCATGGTGCAGAGCGATGACAATCCTGCAACAGATCTACCTGATGCGTGTCCTCAATTGGACGCAATTGTTCAACCCAATGATCACAATCCAGCTGGACCAGGGGAGGACCAAGAGCCACCATCGGAGAGTCCCAGGAACAAGCACTCAGCCCCAGACCATCACTTGGACGCTGTGCATCAAGCCCTCGATACCAACAGGCATCTCTCCCATGAGAAAGGCATGGCTCGGCAAGGTCCCAACCCCGGACGGCACAAGGGCAAGTCACCAGAGAAGCTCGAACGAGGAAATTGGTTGCAAGAAGCAAAAAACGGTCTCCGGGGCCAGGAAATTACTGCAATTCAATATACAGAGCAACACACAGGGAAGCCCCTCTCGGCATCTCGTGGCATCCATAGACCAGGAAATGACACCTCTAGCGATATCGACGCGTCTACAATAGACGATAGAGCCCCGGTAAGGGCTGGAATACAAGAGCAGGGCCCTCCACGCCAGCAAAGAACTGCGTTACAGCTCCCATCCAAACCGCACAATCCCACCTCTTCCGACTCCAAAGATAGTAGCTCTCCTTCCGACCAACTGTCAACCAACCCTGGGTCCGCTGATGATATTCAATCAAAAGGAGGACGGGGCTCGTCCACTGCAGCCATCAATTCACCAGTTAGGGACAATGACGCCGATATAACACCAGGCGACGATATGGATGACACTACGCATCCCCCCAACGCTCAACCTCTACGCGAAATTGGCTCCCATATGCACAACCCCCCTTCCGACGCGACGGAAGGACGTCTCCCGACTGATCATGGACATCCTGTTCACGCCCCCTTGGGCGACAGCCATGACGTGTGCGCGGGAGCCGTCAGCTCCCCAATGGATGACGACCAACCTGCCACGACTCCAGAGGTCAATGGAGATGGTGCTTCAAGCGGGCCAACTGCGGATTTGCAGCCCCCAGATAAGGTCCAGTTGGATATACCCTCCTCATCTAGTACAGAGCACGCCAGTCCTCCTACCAACCAAGGCTCAGGCTATCTGGGCTCTACTCCGAGTATGCTCACACAGAGAAGCCCCCATCCGTCTCAACCAACAGCCAATGCTCCAAAGATGGAACATAGGGCCTCGGGACTACCTGAGGGCCGGGAGGAAGAGTCAGCGCGAGATCACGGTACTCATGTCCAGCATCGGGAAGAATCACATTGCCACGATAGCTCGTGTCTCACTGAAGAGGTTGCCAGGCCTTCTGCTAATCAACACCGTGATGCTCCACAATGTGCTGTTGACATTCCTCCTGGGGAAACACATAACCTGCCTGCTGCACCAGTCGGGTTACACAATGATGAAGTCCGACTATTACCTGCGGTTTCAGAGCAAGACCCTACATGCCGGCACGGCGTGGATCAGGACCATGCGCTGGACTCGCAGAGTCATGATACCTCTTCTCCCGAAGTAGAGAGCGCTAAGATATCTACTGATCAGGATTCAACCTTTGTTGACCCAACTTCTGACACTACATTGGATGGCAACCATGCTTCCCCTGCCGAATTCGCCAGTCCGCTCAGTAGTGAAGCACAGGCGGAGCCAGACACCGACAAGCAAGGCTCCAGACACCAACAGGGTACTGATACTGAACCTCCACACCAGCCACCTGGGCCTCATGGGCCTTCTCCAAATGACGATGACGGTTACCATATCGACCAAAGCTCCAGCCATCTTGGACCCGCGCCCGAGGATCCGACAGTGGAAAGCGATGCCTCTCCGGGATCGGTCAATTTGCCCATTCACGAAGCTTTCATGGGGTCAGAGATCAACGGGATCCCTCCCTCTGTATCGTGTTTGGACGCCAAGGATTCAATAGAACCACAAACTCGGGAGCCGCCTTCCTCCAATGCGGGGGAACCAAACTCCACCAGAAACGAAGATCCACCCAATACTGAGCCGGCTCCCGCAAGTTCAGAACAAGAGAACGACACCTCTAGTGAGCCCGTCAGCTGTTCCAAGACTGAAGAGACAGAGCCCGGCATACCAGAGCCACATGGTGTTTCATCCAGTTCAGAAGATGGATCCTCTCATACCGAACCAGGTCCCAGTCATCTGGAGGCCCAATGCGAGACTTCAGCAGGCGGCCATATCTCTCCCAGCACGCCCACCAAGTCGCTCAACGTGAATACCGCGGATCCAGCCATGCTAGAGGCCCATGATTCTTCTTACGGCGCTGAAAGTGGGGGCACTTCTGTCAGCCAACATACAAGTCTTGAGAAATCGGCTGATGACGGTCCTTTCGCAGCGGACAATCCATCCCCTGAGACTAGCAGCTCTCCGGACATCAGTGCTGATGACTCAGGGATGGCAGGGGACCAGCACTTCCCGTCTCCTAACTCAGCAAGCAAAAGCACTGCTGTCGAGCCAGGCCCAGCCCGGGTCGAATCTGCGCTGGACATTCCGGAGGTAAGGAGCAATCCTTCCTCTGCCGAGCCTGTTAACTCCATCAGGGTCAACAATGAGGATCCAACATCATCAAAAGCCCATCGCCCCCCTTCGTCAAGCGTGGACGACACAAAGTCACCGACTGACCGAGGCTCAATTCATCCTCCATCAGCGCCGGGAATCTCACCAAATGAAGATAGTATCGCCACCGACTCTAATACTCACCCAATGGTCAATAGTGAAACCCTAATGATACCGGAAGCTCATCACTCCTCCTCTTCCAACGCGGAAGACGAACGCATTTCCGCCCAGCCGAATCAAGGGGAACCCACGATTAACACCCCAGCCGAAGAAAGCGAGATCCCTCCTCCCGAGCCCAAAGATGCCATCAGCCTCAGCAACGAAGACCTAGAGGGACCAGGGGCCCATGGCTTTCCCGCCTCCAGCGTGGAAGACATAAACGCTCCCACAGCACGTGGATCAAATCATCCAGAATCAAGGCCTGGCAATCCAACGATTGCAAGAGACAGCCCGGATGTACCGACCGGGTCATCCAGGACCACCAGGCAGCGCCTGGCAACCACGGAAAGTCATGATCCTGTTGAGCCCAAGGTCGAGGGTACGGCGGAACCAAATCCGAGGGCCGCTGGTTCTGCTCTCAATGCCCCATCGGATGGTAACAATATTACCCCCGAACTTTTAAGGTCCCCCAGCACTAACAGTAAAGGCTCAACAACACTGGAAACATCCGATCATGATCCTACCACGGCTACCGACGGAGATGCAACCCATACCGAACCAGTTCCAGGACCATCACTGGAAGGAAGCGATATCACCACCGCGCCCTCGAGTTCTCCGAGGCTCAAGAATGGGGAGCCAGTACTAGCGGAGTCCCATGATAAGGACTTTACTCTTCAACATGGCTCTGATCTGGTACCCGAAGACCAATACCCAGCCAATAATCAGTCTTCACCCGAGCCACACCCGACCAATCCTCCCTCAAACAGTCCACCAAACCCGCACAACGACCCCGAAGAGCCCATATCCCTAGAAGCAGCTCTGCAGAATATATCAGGTACATTCTACGAAACGTATCTCCACGATGAATTACTCAAGACTCTCAATGAGCGCATGCCACCACATCTACTCCAGGACTTCTCAGATCTCTCTTCCCAGCGGAAAGAAGAAACTTGCATTGAGGTGATGAGGAAAGTGGGTACGGAGATTGACGAGCTTATTGGGACTGTATTTGGTTCTTTGGTTGGGAAATCGTCTTAGTTGATGGTTGTTCCTTTTTTTCTTTTGCTTACTGTTTGTAGCGGAGGTTGAATAAGTGCGATGTGATGATATATTGTTCAGCGTACTGCCGACAATAAATGACCAGGGCTGTAGGACCTCATTGCGATGTGACGTTTCCTCCATTTTAACGTGGAATATTATATATCTGGCCGAGGCTGTAGTACCTTGAGCTCATTACAAGATGTCTGCGTGAATGAATACTTAGGTCATCCACTTATTTGTGTACAGGTGAGCAGCAGGATGCATTGATGTATAAACATGATCGGTTGCCGTGATCAGTTTCATAGAGAGAATATTCCACTCCTTTCTCACGCATCATCCCCATCCGCATGCATAGCATGGTTGTCGTGGCCCCCGTGATACTCATTCGGATGAAAGTCCGGGTGACCCGGGATCCTACCGGTCACTTTATACTCCGCCTCTGGGAAGGATGGACCTGTGATTCATCGCGTTAGCTCCATGTGTCCTGTTCGCAGCTCGCAGGCAGGGGCTAGATCCACGAACCTAATGTGGGATGAATGAGGGTGGTATCATCGAAGATGTCAAAGCTATGTTCCTCGGCCCATTTATCTACCTTGTCCCAGTTGGCACATTCGTGTTCGACGACGAAATTGGGCTTGGGGGCGCGATCTTCGGGGTCCCATGTGAAGGTCAGGAGGGCGACGTCGGCTTTGCACATGATGTTTTGGCGGAGGTTGTCGACACAGTGCTCTATATTCAGATGTTAGTGAGGTAGATTGCTTAAATAAGATTTGAGTGGGTTTCCAGGGCGTACCAATATGGACTGGTGTCGTCCGTTTCCCGATATGATAGTAGTTTTGGTAGACTACTTGTCGGAGGAATTTCTAGCATCTGTCAGTTGTGCTTTGGAATGGGGACGGGGGGTTAGATGTCGGTTCTTACCAGACAGTGGAGTTGGTGATATACATCTGTACCAGTTAGATACCTGCGAAAGCGAGATGGTAGGAGAAACGTACCGGGAATGGCATAGTAGCCCCCCTTCTCGTCATTGATAGGGACAGAAGTTCGATTGATCTTCGCCAGGTCGTCTGCTGTCACCCGGATATTGGAGTTGATGAACAACTGATGCCATGCATGATCCAACTCTTCGGATGGTGCTCCCTTGAAAGGATTTTCGCTTTCGATCGAGGCGTAGATTGTCTTTCGCTCCATTTCAACTGCGTCGTATAGGGGTGCTATAGTTATCATTCAATCAGCCGACATCTGATATCCATTCCTCATGTCTCAGTAGCTTACACGCAACCAGATGCGCTGGCTTCACATCCTGTGATCTGACAGTCTCTGTCGTCCGATATGTTGCAGCCAGAAATGCTGCACCGTACAGAGAGGCGAGAATGAAATGGAAGCAGACACTTCGCCATTGAAAGGATGACCGACGAGGCCGTTCCAAGTAGCAGGTGCCATCCTCGATGTGCTCCTTGTTCAGAGGCTCATCGTGGTAGTCGGGGTTCTCAGATAATGGCAGCCTCTCGGAGGAGGTGCTATCTTTGCTTCCTTTCTTCAGTGCCGTGTACATCGTGCCGAAATTGAAACCGGAAATCTGCATTTCGACACGGTCAATGGCAAGACCTTTCGGAGGGGGGTGTCTAGGACGAAGTCCCAGGGAATTTTATGGTCTCACCTAATCATCTAGCATGATCATGACGAAATGCAGTTACAATTATGGCATGAAGAACTCGGTTGAGACAGTATTTACGTACATCGTGGCATTCAGCTGAACATCTTAGTGCAGTTGTGGCAAGATGCGCCATCAGATATTCCCTGTAGGGTCTCGGATGCATGAAATCTGCAGCTATTGGATATTGTGCAACTTGCATTTCTGCTGATAGCCAGGCTGCCCCAGTCGGAACGCGTGGAGCTTCATCCCTGCGCGCTACCCCGCACGGTGTGCCCGAGTCGTGTTGCACCAGGAAAGACAGATCTGCTTAGCCTATCTGCAGATCTTCCGCAGATGCTTAGTCTAGCCGCAGATGTGCAGTGATGGTCCTAGGTCGAGTGTGCGTGTGATCGGAGTTGGCAGGGGTAACAAGGTAGAACAGCTACATGGCGTCAGTGATCGGCCATTGGGGCGATGCCGATCTCCGACAGGATAAGGTTATCAGGTTAGCAGCTCAGCCATCATTCACTTGCACGAACGACTGAAAAAGCAATTATCCCCTACTCAAGTTTTTCCCATTCGTCAAGTAACTCCGTGCCTTGTTTACCAGAGCAGAACCTGGATACCAACACTCTGGATGGCGTCTTTTCGTGATATCTGATATCACGAAGCATAGCAAACCTATCAATGATACACGTCACTGGATGCAACCAAGGAAAGCAATATTCGCCCTAGATCCGAGCTGTGGTGCGCCTTCCTTCTCGGAGTAACCCTATTGCTGTTGCGAATTCGGGATTTGCCCCAGCTTGCCTTCCTCGCCTGACCTACTTACTCAAAACCTAGAAATTGGAGAGCTAATTATAGAAGTACAGCTGTCAATCCGGGGTTTGGTTTCCCAGCATGCCCTAGATGACTCCATTCGTGGATATTCGTGCCGGCAAACAGCCGTCCCCCAGCCTGTCTATGACTACGAGTCATATGGCTCTCTGGCAGAGCCTGGGGTACAGATAGTTGGGCTAAGCGGCATGAATCAGGCTTTTGTGGCAAAGGCAATCCTAGAGGGAGGGGCACCGATGAGCTGCGCCAGTCCCAGAGAGCAATCACTCCACCTTTTTCATCATCTGAAATTATCTCGTTGCCACTTGCATCACACGTATTCAGCGCACGAAGAACAGGCATGTCTCATCTAGGTCGCTCAGGACCTAACCGGCCACACCTCAAGGCAATCACAGGCTATCAAAGCAAATCATCTCCAGCATTACGCCTTCCTCACCCATCGGTCAGTCTGAGATGGCCAACTCCTACTCCATCCTGGAAGGTAGTGGCTTGGGTATCAATCACAGATCATGCAAGATGATGATACAATTCCTGCAACTATGAGGAGTCGAGCGGGGAAATGGTAATGCCATGCGAGCTGATCAGCCTGTTTCGCAATCCCGGATGCATATTGCACGCCGGTTAGTCTATTGCACACTGAGATATGCAGGTTTGGAGAGCTATTCTCGTCTTCTAACAGGCTCACAATCACACTCACAGTCTCAACGCAGCAGGTATGAATCATCTGGAGAAAGGCATCAGCATGTGCTCAGTACCACCATCGTCATACATCGGCGATGGTTCAATGACGATCGCTCGATCAATCGCCACAGACCAGTATTCCCTTTGACGTGGGCGAGATCGGAGATAGATGAGGCCGGAGAGCAGTTCCATAGTCATACACCTGGGCCAGCATCGTTTGTGACATAAAAGGCTGTACAATTCCTCATGCCTGCCTGATTCTTACCTATCAAGCGAACACAGTTCAGTCTTTGCTTAACATCATCTACTCTTCTTGGTGACCTGACCACTTGAAACCCCATCCGAGACCTTAGCCAGCATGCTCTCCCCCAAGATTCTCCTCGCCCTCTGCCTCTCCATGGGCATGGCTACTGCTTTGCCTGGTATGCCGCTTGGCTGCATTCTGTAAATACGGTCCACTGACATTCCTTAGCGGTCGGCGGTACCAACGAGCTGGACGGCGACTTGTATAATTACAAGCGCGGTAGTGCCGAGCTTGACGGTGACCTTTACAACTACAAGAGAGACGGTGCCGAGCTTGATGGTGACCTCTACAACTATAAGCGAAGCAAGGCCGAGCTCGACGGAGACTTGTACAACTACAAGCGCAGCAGTGCTGAACTCGACGGCGATCTCTACAACTACAAGCGTGGTGGCTACAAGCGCGACAGTGCTGAACTGGACGGGGATCTCTACAACTACAAGCGTGACGGAGCTGAGCTGGATGGAGACTTGTACAACTACAAGAAGCGCGACGGGGCCGAGCTTGATGGTGACTTGTACAACTACAAGCGGGATGGTGCTGAACTTGATGGTGATCTCTACAACTACTAGATCCGAACTCAGATGTCCTCGGGGCGTTCTGGTCAAGGCCGAGACTGGAAAAGGACATGCAAGTCAAGCACCTCGGGATGGGCAGCAGGGACAGGGTGGTAGGGGTTTGGGCAGATCAGATCTTAGGATGGTACCTCTAGTTATAGCCCGAGTTGATATAGCTTCAGAAGTATCTTTCGCACGTTGGATGATTATCGCACAGATTTGTATCCGTAGTCATGTAGGTGTTGACAAATCATTGGATGCGGAGCCCGTGTAGACATGGTCTGCGGTTGTGTAATATTCAACGCCGCACGATTCCACGCTTGGCCGGGAGGTGGGCTGTGCTCGAGGCTCAGAGCCGAGGGGTTGAGATGTGCGTACATCTGCTAGAGACTTGATTACCAGCTTTTTAAAATCGCCGACACATAGGATATAATGCCATTGTTTCCCAGTCAATTCAATTGGCAGCCGTAACGGCCGCATTTGATAGAGATGGTCAATTTGGAGCACCATCGAATCTAATAAACCAAGATTGAATAGCTGCAACGAGGGCCAGTACACCCGATCCCCACCAGGCCAGAGCACTAAAATGGTGATTCTCTCCGATGCTCTGCAAAAGCCCCGCTGCCGCCGGGGAGATGGTTCGACAGGCGGCCCCTGCGCTTGCCACCAGCCCATTAACCCGACCAAGGATGAGGGTATTAGGTGTCCACCGTTTGATGAGAATCAAAAGAGCTGGGTAGGTGAATGTGGAGAGGACGTTTCGTGCAACTAACCAGGTCCACAGACCGAAGCGCCAGGTGCTCGCGGGCATGAAAGGAAGATAGGGAAGCGAAAAGTAGGCGAGGGGGTGTAATGTGGTCATCATTAGCAAAGTCATCTTGAGCCCAAACCAGTCGGTAAACACCGGAAAGACCAACTGGATACCCAGTCCGATAATCCCATTGACCCCCATCACAAGACCCACCTCCGAAAGACTCATGTCCAGCCCGCCAATTCCACCGATGTAGTATGGGGGAACGCTTTGGTCGCGCGGACTCCGCAAGAGGATTGGTAGCAGCTGAATGTAGGTGACCGTATGGGCGCTCAGCAAGCACACGGCACCGATCAGCATCTTGGCATTTGTGTTCAACTCCCACAAGGAGCCTCCGTTCGCGGATTCACTCGTGGAATCAGGCGTGGGCTGTAGAAGGGGTGCATTTTCGCTGTCGTCCGGTGACTGGCGCGAGCCCATTCCTCCCAGTGGTTTCTTGTGGAGGCCCGGGTGTGTCTCGTCCAAGGCTAGGTAGGCCAGCACAATTGTGACGAGGACCATGCCAGCACAGGCAATATTCGGCAGCAGGTAGGGAAATTGCCGGAAGATTGCACTCCCCAAGGTCTGCTGGGCCAAGAGACCTCCAAGGGCGGGTCCGATGGTGCATCCGACACTGAAGAAAAATGGGATGACCGCGTACGCCCGTGCTACATCTGTGTCTCAGTGACAGTCCCTCCTTGGATGCCAATGGACATACCTTCATGTTCGGGCCGGGTCACCATCTCGCCAACCATGGTTTGCACAACCCCGACGTTCCCATTCAAGGCACCCCCCAACGCTCTCCCGAGTATTGCCATCCAGATGTTGACCGAGAAGCCCAGAACAAATAGGGAGAGAACTGTTCCAGCACATCCCAAGAGCAAAACCGGCTTTCTTCCAATGCGGTCGGAGAGGGCACCCCACCAAAAGCCGGTCAAGGTTTCGGTGAGGGAGAAGGCGGCGACAAAAAGACCGGCATAGAATGCAGCATTAGTGGTGTTGTCACCCAACAGATGTTCCATCAAATCATAGGCATAGGGGAGAGGGGAGGTAAGGGCGACGGGCTCGGCGATGCGACAGAGGCCTAAGGCAGCAAGTCAGGTCCGGTCAGTGTCACCCCCGGGCGGGGTGGCTCGCATGAGAGCCGTCAGATGGTCATACCCAGCAGGAATAGTTGCGCGGTGGGGAAACCTTTCTCACTTGGTGCCGCATCCATCTTGTCCTATTTAGGGTTGTGATCTATCTCGGATGATGGATCGGGGTCCAACCTTCCGTGCTCAGCCCAGTGGGACGCGTGGGGGAGGAAAAGGGGATCCGACCATCCGAGGTTCGGCGTCTATATATATCGCTCACGTGCCTCAATTCTTCAATACCAGCATACTATGGTGGTATTACCGGGGTCACCAAACTCCGTGTCCCGGTTGTCAGTCATTTTGTCATTTATGCATCCCGCATCACCTGACACGCTTCTTTCCTTCTTCCCTCTTCCTCTTCCTCTTCCTCCCCCCTCTTATACTAGTAGTTTTCATCCAGACCATTGTCAGCCTCTTGACCTTCTTTCCTCCCTTCTGTTTCCCCTCCAGACCCGTCGAGAATGAAACCCGTAATCATCCCGGATGGGCTCGATCTCACATCATCCCGGTCGCGATACGAGACCCTCCCACGACGACCCAGCGAGGCTGGCGCTTAGGAAACGGGAAGTGGTTGAACTGGTTGGACCCCGGACCCCGCTCTCCGATGATGGCCTGTCTTCCTCGTGTTCTGGCTAATCCCGGAGCTAGTCTACTTTGCTCTCCAGCGCTGTAAATACAACCTCCGACACCATGTCCAGTCACACTTCTCTGGGGGGGAGGCATACACAATGCAAGAGAATCAATCACCCTCACAGGATGAACGAGGTAGGTAAGCATGATATAAAGAGCTACACATGTGGATGTCAAACAGGAGAACCTGCTTAGCTGCATGCAGCAGAGCATGAAGTGGCTCTAGAAGATAGCACGGCGCAGGCCAGGAGCAAGGACGTCTTCGACTCTCCTCGCTCAATATCACCATATCGTGGATATAAACCCCAAGTTGTCCTCGACAGATTCCAGAGCCCTGGTGCGCAGATTACAAGGTAGAGGCGGGTGGCCAGTCATCCTGACAAACGCGCCCAGCCAGCCGGATGGTCGCCGAACTGGGTATATGCCGGGAAGTCCATTCGATGTGCCTGCATTCCGAACGTAACGATGCCATTGCCATTTTGACACGTTCTGGGTGTTCTAAGTCTACCTTATCTTCTGTTGGCCCAAGTAATGGGCTAATCATTCCTACGGCATCATCAAGACGCGTTCTCTGGCGCCATCGCGATGGCCTATTAATCTACAGCAACAGACAAGCCGAACATGCGATCAATGTGCAAAAGGTGCTACACTGCCTTTCGTAGGCCGGTTGGCAGCTTGCTACACAAAGGTTGGAGCTCTTATCTCCTGACCTACGGAAAGGATAAACCTTCTGTAGGGTCGGGAAATCCAGGAAGGGTGGCAGCTCTTCGCGGGATAGTCGATAGTGCCGGAAGTTCCTTTCAAAGCTAGTAGCTCATCTACCATCTGGAAAATCTTTACACGCGTCGTGGGTACATCGGAACTCATGTGATTTACACCTTGTCATCCTGTCTTCTTCACTTTCCGGGAAGCGGATAACCTCCGTATTGCACAATCTCGGCCAAACTTTACAACTAGAATGTGAGGACCTGTGGAATCGACGCTGAAAATGACCGCTACTGAGGCCATAAACGGCCGCATTTCCACCTGTAACTCTCAACAGCGAGCGACCGTTTTAACATCGTCACGTGCGCTCACACCACTATTCTGCACCCGCCAAGTATTCTAGTTCCCACCTCTGATTGAACTTGAATGAGCGCTCGACCGCAGCGAGCTTCAGTCCATCTCAAATCACGACCAAATCGCCCCGAAAATGGGCTCCTTCGTGGCCAAATCCAGCTGCCCTAGATCTGACCAGCCTGGTCAAGTGCTCTATAAAATGCTACCTTTTCCCTGCTTCTTCGTTCCTCTGTTCACCCTCCCCCCTCACCCGCCTTAACAATCTCGGTTTGATTCTAAAGGCCAGTCTTTTCTCGACTCCAGCTTACTTCTCTACACTATTTCTATCTGACTGCCTCGATGACGCCTCCTCTGGTTCCCCCCCACTCAACCCGGTGAACACCAATTTTGGATTGATCCCATTCTTTGCGAGGAGACTCGAGCTAGATTAGAACATTTTCGCAGTTTTGGATGGCTCCCCCTGAACTTCAAGCCTAAGACCCTGGAAGGTCTTGCTGTTATCAAACGATATTGGTGGAAGTAGGTATATTATTAACTTTAAATATTTATTTAATGATTTAAAAATAACATACAATAGGTATTGCATCCAATTAAACGAGGATTACATTGATTACCTACTCTTGGAGGATCGAGCTATTTACATAAATTTCTTCGATTGGATGTACAGAACCTCGCGGAAGAAACTTCTTTAATCATATGATGAATACTAGCGACGCTTTTATTAATACTTTAGTCTATTCGCCCGGCGCCGTGTGAATGACAATATTCACGAACAAATACAATGAATAAGCTAGATTTCCTTGGACTCTACAAATAGAGGGCTAATAAGGACAACAGTTCCTTGAACATATACTCCCTACTAAATATAAGATACCTAAACAAACAAAGAACAAGAATACATTGGACATAGACATCTTTTATGTCACCTACCGCCATCATTAGGTACATTCAAAATATTTCCGCCCTGGTAGATTTTCATCGCTCCAGGCGGCCTCAGTTAGCCGCCTCTCTGTTGCGCCCTCCAAAAACAACTTTTCACTGGCATGTGTACTTCTGATGCACAACCATATATTCATGGTATTCCTGCAATGACACCTCTAGCTCAGACTCCTGGCAGTCCCAATATATATGGGCTAGCACTCGCCTTCGAAGGCGGCTGTTCCTCTGACACATACCTATGCTTTCTCTAGAGCCAGTTCCTCTACGGTCCTATTGTTGTCCAGACACTAAGCTAAAGATTCCTTTCCAAACCTGTGCAGTTCGGGTTCTGCACACAAAGGGCGATAGTCGATACACTTCGTCGAGGGATTGCTGGACTGCCTCTTAGGCTCCTGATAAGGATGGGTACTGTGGATGTGAAAAGAGACTATTACGCTGATTTAGGTCTCACCCCTGAGGCAGATGATGTAGCTCTAAAAAAACAATACAAAAAGCTAGGTACTTGATTCTGAAAGCTTCTAGAAAGACAAGCTGACGCATACAAGCTCTTCAATACCACCCCGATCGGCATCCAGGTAAGGATTCGATATATGTGAATGAATTCCAGGTAATTCAAGGAGCCTATGAGATTCTCAGTGACCGGGGTACGCGCCTAAAGTACGACGCGGATCGTTTGCGAAAAGGATATTATAAACCTCAAAGGGAATCGGGATCTGAATCATCAAAACCCCGTACATTCACAAGGTTCCCTGGTGGGGGGGGGGGGGGGGTACCTCGGTCTTCAATCAATCCAGGCCCTTTCGCAATGGTGTCTTTACAGGGTCCTCGTCCTTTGCTTTTGCAGGCACTACAGGAAGGCAGTCAGCACACAAGATAGGCAATCGACGGCAGGGCCGAGCCAATGCAAGCGCAAGTTTCGGAAAAATGAAAGATAATACGACACCATTTGATAAATCGCAGAAAAAGGCAGGTTATTTTGGGACTGTACCCAACTCGTACAATACCACCCGCGGGAGGCCAACCAAACCAACATTCACTGACAGAAATGAAAGGTCTACTGGTACACAACCTACGCCTGGTGGGAGGGGGAAAAGTAAAGGGTTCAAGCCGCATGTTGCAGGCGGCGATGAACCCATGGCGACGAACGCCTCTTACACACAGTCGACCCGTTCTGAAGGGCAGCGCTCGTCAACTGATTCTCCAGCTGGAGCCAAATGTACATCACGCTCCCAGAATTCGAGCGAGGACTCAAGTTCCCTAAAATCCGGAGGAGCAAGTAGCGCTTATGCTTCCAGAGGAGGAAAAAATGATTTTTCCTCGACCGGTTCCCTCGGCCATGGTACTAATCCGCCTTCGGCTTTTAAGCCTCCTCATACTGGCAATAAGCCTGTCCAGGGACCCTCTTTCTCTGAATCAGCTAGCCAAAAGACGTCTTACCAGAGCGATCCAGCTCGTAAAATGTCCGATATGGCCGGAGCAGAGGCTACCTCGCAAACTTGCTTGAATAAAGACACTTTGCCGAGCCAGTCTCACAGAACAGACGCGATTCCAGAGCGGGAGCTAAAAGGCAAAGGACGGATCATCCCGCAGCCAGCAAGCGTCACTACAGAAGATGAAGACGCTGAACCGCTTGTGGGTAGATCGGGAAAGGAAAAGGCCACAGCTGTCGGAAGCATAGATGATCAGCAATCTAGCATGGAAGACATCTGGTCAGAGCATCTGGGGTCGACAAAAAAGCCCACCTCTGTCAAAAATAGCACGAAAGACAGAAGCCCACCAGTAGCATCCCAAAGGACCACAAGGCCGAGATTAGAAGATGAGCCGATGAATGCACCTCAAGCTGGAATGACAGGGGCCTTATCATCTGCACTGGTTCAGGATAGTGAACTTGCAAACATTCAGTTTTTCTGCACAGTTTTTCAGTTCAGAGCGTCTACCAGGATTCTCAGCGCAACGTTGAACCGCATCCTTTCCCGCGAACTCAATTGTCCAAAAAAACAAGTGTTGCCTCAGCCACCGCAATACGTCCCAATCAACACAAATCCCCAAGGACTTGGGACATGTGCAATGCGTGATAAGTATCTTGTAGAAATGAACGCCTACTTGAAAGACTGGAACAGATTTCAGCGCCAGGTATTAAGCCATTTCCTTGCACAGCATTCAAATCGCGGAACTACAGTTAGAGGAATAGATAAACATCGAGATTGCTGTTCTGAGGGTGAGAGCGGCGATCGATCTCAAAGTTGCGGCCTTGAAAACAACCTGGTCCAAAAGTTCTGGGTAGTGGCCAACCAAAAGCACGTGGATAATCTGCTCAGGCACGAGAAGGTCCTTATATCATTCCTAAGAGAGAGCACGTCATCTTGATATGCGAGCAATGCGCCAAGCAAACTGTCTATATGTACAATACATAGCGCGGTATATATACTTCCTCGTGCCACCAATTATCCCGATGCGCTCAGGAACATACTACATTCTTTCTCCCAGGATATCCTTTCCACCAATTTTCCATGTCGATTTTAATTATGGTAGCAAAAAGCAGGAGTTGACCAGATCGAAGAAGTCTAGACAATATACACAAATCTACCTTAGGTGATTCTTTAGTCCCATTGTTCTATCGCAAATATACGCTTAGTCCAGAACTAGTCAAGATTCCGTTCTATAATCCACCTTGAGCGGGTGAAAGCGATAGGCTTAACTATTTATGGACTAGTATGCGAGCCTGAATAGAATCAAAGAGTATGAGGCGGTGACACCAGTTTCTGGAAGCACTGCACATAGAAGAAGCTATCAAACGCCTTTTACTCATATGTCCGGTCCTCGAGACTCCCCAGCCGAGTTGTGTACCACATTCGGAAAGAACTCCATGGGTAAATAAACCAGTTTTTCCCAGTCTCAGAGTCAATGAAATACTGCGGGAACAGATTTAAGGAGGAATCATCAGCACACGGTCAGGATGTCAGAGTGTTTATATGTACTTACCGACGCACATGAGGTTGCCCATACGGTTTTTTCAATTTCAAGCTGAAGCCTCTCGTGGTATTCCTTTTCTTTTTCAGGCTTCACCTCCACAGATTTCCGCTGCCCTTTTAGTATTGGGGTAACAATCCGCAGGACTTGAGTGGTATAGCTGCAAATTATGGAGTTAGCATTGTCTACCACAATCCATGTATAATATACCTCTCAATCGCATATATTTTCGAGGTATGGCCTCTACCGGAATTGGGTCCCAGAATATAGAAGAAATTGGGGAACCCAGACATTGCAATTGAATGGTAGGCCTCTATACAGCCGTAAGATTTCCAGTGATCTGACTGCGAACGTCCGTCGCGACCATAAATATTGGTATCCCACTGTGTGAGGGAGGAACCCGTGGCCAATACCTGGATCAAGATTGTTCAGATCGCATGCGCAATGGGCTTAGGCAACATACAATAGCACCTACAATCACATCGGCAGGGTATTCTTTTCCCGACCTTGTCAGAATTGAATGCTTCTTAACAGCAGTGATTGGGTCGTCTGTGAGGGAGACGTGGTCTTCCTGTAGGCATTTCATGTAATTCTGGTTCTCGAACACTCGCCGCTGGGGTAAGACAAGCACATCAGTCAGACACCCTGAATACCTCCTGTAGAGTGTATCATACCTTGCATCCCAATTCGTACCGGGGTAGAAGTAAGGGCCAGTATTTTTCTTTCGATACTCCATGAGACATAGTTCCGAGCATATCCAAGGGGGTGGGCTGTATTCGTACCAGGTGCCACACGTCGAACGTATTCTTTGCTCCGGTCCGCATAATGGTGCCGGAGGTTCTTGCTCCTTGCATCAAGGCCAAACATAAAAGAGGCCGTTTCAAGATACAGGAAAATAATTAACCTCAAGATGAGCAGAACCCCGGGTACATATAAGAACAAGTTTCTCCACGCGGATCCAATATCGACATTCCTGCTAGGAATGTAGTAATGCGGGGTCTGTGATAATCTGATGCTTAGCAACGTGTGTGAATCATGCTGCTCATTGGCAATACCTACCCTTATAAACTGGGCAATGGACCTGGCTTCCTGGGCAATGGACGGTATCAATTGGGCTACCGAAGCTGCAGAGAGTCAGATAAATTTGCGTAAATCAGGGCCGGAAAGACTCACCCCCATTCCCAACCACAACAACGTTCTTGCCACGTACAACAGCATCCTGCGGCCACCTCGCGGTGTGGATAATCGGTCCTTGAAACAGGTCTGTTCCCGGTAGACTGAAAGGCTTTGAATTGACCAGGGCGCCGACCGCAGAGATCAAGATCTTACATTCCTGGAGGATGGTACACCGAGAGATCGAGTCTCGCAGCTTTACTAACCACCGCTTTCTTTCATTATTCCACAACGCCCCCTCGCATTCTACGTTGCAGAATACATGAGGGCGAACATTGTACTTGTCAGCAACCTTCCAGATGTATGAGAGCACTTCTTTCTGACTTGGGAAAAATTTCGTGAATTCCGCATTAGGTGCAAAAGATAGGCTGTAGCAAGCGGCTGGAATATCCACAGCACATCCAGGATCTAGGCCTTCCGTTAGTCATGTGCCGGGGTATAGGCAAGCCCGTACATTTATTCGCCCACCACGTGCCACCTATCTCCGCACTCCGTTCGTAGATAACATAGTCGAAATGGTTCAGTTTCCGCTGTAGCTGGCAGGCCATGGTCAAGCCTGAAAATCCCGCCCCAATGATCACAACATCATTAACGCGCTCTATTTGGCTGTCACTAGACATTGCACAGGAAGGTGCAATATACTTTGTCGAATGAATGATGACGTGCACGGAGCACTGACCAGCAGACCTCTGTGGTGGCTTGCAAACGGGCTCAAGAAGCAAAATAAATCAGGTCAAAAGTCGTTACGCAGTGCGTTCCTGGATGACTGAGCAGATGTTTCTACCACGTCACGAACGTTGTTAAGTGGAAGAATCCTACGCCTGTATTTGATCCTTGTCGCCTAATGAAATCCTTCGCTTCAATATACGCTCATGGGTCGCTTTCTGCATCATGTTGTCGTTTTAGTTTTCTAGCGATAATCGCGTCTGCATAAACATTCGGGCGCAAAAAGCCTTGATTCTGTAGATTATCTGGTCCTAGCAATGCACCCAGAAGTCGGTGTTTGAAGGTTTCGAAGGGATGGAACGGGATTCTTCGCCGTTGATCGTCGGCCAATTCACGAACGTCGTAGTACTTGGGCTGTCAAGCATCCTGAGAATCCCAGAGGAAATATGTGCTTCGTAAAGATAAATGGACTCGCGGTCCGAAGCATTTGTCACAAACAAACGCGACTTTACCGCGCAGGGATTAGTTTGTGATCCAGGAAGATAGAGATGGGTCAGAAGACAGACGTACAAGATAATTAGTGACCTGCGAAGAATGAAGCAGTTGAATTGCCGGATTTTCTTTCGTGTTGCGTGAACCTCAATAAGTTATGCTTGAATGTTCTTGAGGCTCCTTCGCACTGTCCACGGCAGTGCTGTCCGTCCCCTCTCGTATTTGGTGCTGACATCAACTTCCCGGTGTTGGGAGTAGACGGCGTAGGATCCATGGCGACTGTAGAACAACGTGGTAGTATTGTTGCTTGTTTTCCTGAGAATATGGTTGTGCTTCGTTATTGAATTGACGGATCTCTTTGCGCCTGGCTGAGGACGGTTTGAAACCTGTCATAGAGCCTGAGATCCTCCTTCTCCCACGGTTTATCCAGTGGAAAAACCTCCTTTCGCAGCCGGTTAACCCATGGAATGAGGGCTTCATAATGGGAAGTGAAATTGTCTGTCGCGACCTTGAGGAAAATGGATTCCTTAGCCACAACTCCAAGTTTCATGCCAGCCAACTCTTCCATATCCGCGTAGTTCCATTTTTCGAACCTAGGCACAACTCGGCTACCATTCGACCCATCGTAATGTATGCATATCCAAAGAATAACCCAAAAGAAGGATTCCAAGTCGTGCATAAAGGAATGCCTCTCGCCCAGTAGAAGACCTATCGCCATGAACGCCCTTGTTCCTGTCTTGGCTCTCGCCCCGGAGGGCCCTTCGCGCTGTTCTCTGATGGCAAGGTCCAGATCAATGAGAAAAGCGGGCCAAGATGGGTTTTCTTCTTGATTCAAAATCAGATTTCCCGTCGAGATATCACCTTGCAACAGTCCAGCCTTCATATGCAGGGATTTGTAACCTTCTATACAGCTTTCCAGTGCAGAGAGCATGGAAATGGGCGATCTGGCCTTGTATATAGCTGTCCCATAATCACGCACGACAACACGACGATGAACCCGATTTGGCACATCAAGGTTTGCAAATTTCGAAGGGGAGCTTGAACAGGTGCGTTTACTGGCTGGCTGACCAGCGCCAGCATGGCTGGATGACCTCTTGCGGCCTACTGTGTTTGTTGGACGGCCCGTTCTTACCGTGTCCGCTGTGCTCGCAGACGGCGACCTTTCAGAGTGTGTCGGTCGGTAATTTGCAGCTTTCCTCACATCAAGCCCCCGGCGAATGTTGTCACGGATATTGTCAATTCTTCCGTCTACCCGGACTGTTTCATGGTAGTAATACCTAGCCACATTGACTACGCCCTTGGCTGCTGCTTCACGTAGAAGTTCCCCCTCTTCATCGCGCTCTGGATACTGCCAGGAGTCTTTGATCACTAGTGGTATGTCGGCCTCATCACCTTCGCGGTGAGCTTTCCAACACGTCGTAGCCCTACCAGCAACACATTGGGCGCGCCGCACAAGTTTATCAATCACAAGGCGTTCGCTCTGGCCGTCACGCACGATTTGTATATATCGTCTACCATCGGACGACGTAAGAATAGTAGGATCAAACCCGAGCCGTGTGTGATCCATATGCAAGAAACCAAGCATGGACAGGACGAACTGTTGCCCGTCTTCGTTGATATCGAATGGTGATGAAGCAATGACCCCAACGCGGTCGAACGCCCATAAGCGCATAATGGAACCACACAGCGAGAATCCTAATGCAAACAGCCTTGTGTCTTGGGCTGTTAGGACTTCCCTTGCATAACGCCCCAAATCATGCCACGTCCTCGACGCAGTATCTGCTTTCGCGTTGCTTTTCAATTCGCCCAATACCATGACATCCGACCAGCTATAATTGGTGTTACCGTCCGTTCTCTGGACAAATCCAACATCTAGCTTTCGATCAGCTTTTGATCCCCGCAAGGGTTGATTCGGCTGCGCCAAAATTGTACGAGTTGTAACTCTAGGAAGCCCGGCTTCGACCGCAAGGTCATGGAGAAGACGGACCTGTCCTCTCAGCCATTCTAAAACATCTTTCTCTTTAGCATTCACCGGCCAATGCTTCCAACCATTGTCTTCCTTAAACAGTGGCTCTGGTCCTCCCTTGCATTTCGCGTAGACGGTCGCAGCGGTATCCCGGAGGCCTTCCATTTGGCCAAAGAAAGCATCGTGGAATCCGGGTACACCGATATAGATTGGGCCGAGCTCCTCCTTTAGTATGCCGTCAAAATTGCTCCGATGCTCAGAAGAATTAACCAAACTGCTTGTCGTGTGTAGGAATGGTGTTTGATCAAGCACTGGTAAGGCTGACGGTGGGGGTGTAGATTCGCGGACAGTAGCATATAGTTGGTCCCAAATGATGTTATCCGATTGCTTATTCAAAACTGCGTTGAGTAGCGACTTGAATTGTTCTACCTCAAAATCATCGGAACTGATCAGAACATTGAGTCGTAAGAGATCGCTAAGTAGGTTTTTTCGGCCGTTCGCTGAAGGGAGCCTCCGCATGTCTGGTAGAGCTCGTAGTGCCGAAATCAAGTCAAGTATCAAGTTTTGAGTGTCTAGGATCGCCTTAGTTGCTGATTATTATGCCATTGCACGACGCAGTTGACGGGTACCTTCAGCGCCAAAAGAGTCCAAAGAGTCCAGTGTTACGGCCAGACCTAGGTTTTGGCATGCTTCCCGGAAACTGTTCCGAAATGCATCCAGATTTCTCCCAATAGGAGCTGCATTGCTTGTGTCTGGCCGCGTAAACGAACTGTTAGAGTAACGATCGCGCTTCGGTTCTTCCTCAGCGTCTTCTCGTGGTCGCTGCTCTTCTTCAGGTGGTTGTCGCTCTCTGTTGGGCCGCTGGCGCGATTGAGTTACTTCCTAATAAGTCGCCAGATCATTAGTAAAGTGGGACGTAGTTGTGTAGCTTAATGCCTTTGGGGAACGGGCCGCAATTCATTAAAAGGAGGAATACCTGATTCGGATACCTTTGACTGCCCTCACCCGGCGATTCGTCTTCAAATACGCGTGTAGACCGAAAATTGTCGACGGCTGCTATCTCTGACTGTAGTTGACTGACATGTTGGTTGGTCATTGTAAACAAGCGAGGTGGACAATTCCCTCTATTTTGAAACTCGGTATCTGAGGATGAGGTCCAAGCAAACAAGCCCAACTGTTTTCGGTGTCAAGGCAGGAAACATGCCTAACCTAAGATGGGTTAGTTCTTCCTTTTCCTTGCTCACGTGATAGATCACATGTGTGGAAGCGTGGGGTCTGGTATTCACCCACAGGACAGAAGAACCCATGTTCCGACAACAAGCTCTAGGGGCCCAGGTTTACCGCCAAGCTTGTTAAATTGCGCAGAAATCAGCTACAATACTCACTCGGCTCCTCAGTTCCCAACAACCTCCGTCCAGGCAGCAACATTCCTCGTGGCTATGCTAGGCGCCGGTATTTGAAGTGATGACTATAGGTAGCCGATCTCTGATCGATTCCCGTAAGTGAGCGGATACTAAGGTTTATGGTAGATGAGATAAGTAGGTGGCCCGAGGAAACTGAGGCAGGTGAGCCGGGAGTGAGAATCTTACCCCATCTATTCTTCACTCACCCTAATCTCATCCTAAACTCACCCGGGCGGCAGCCACCCGACTTCTATCCGCGTTGAAGCCACACGCCGGCTGGTTAGTAGTATGGTGGGTGACCACATGTGAATCCCAGCTGTTGTATGTTTTTTGTTTTTGTACTTCCTGCCTCCAGTCATTCACCCGAAGCCCTGAAGCCCTTTAATCTTCATCCACCTGGTTACCTAAATTCGATATTGGACTTGCCAAGCCCGCCCCGCGAAATCCGCCCATCCTGCCCCAACCTGCCAAGAATCGGGACGGGTTATGCTTTCTGATAACCCGCTGGGTAAGCTCAATAACAAGCCTTCTCGGCGCTGATAAAGTAATTTGTGAATCAGGGAGATACAGCTGCTGAAGGGGTGTCAGCTTATTTATGTACATATTGACGGGATTGTCTTGCAGATAGGTGGTTATTGGCTACCTTGTATTACACCATCAGGTTCAGTTTGATTCGATTACATGTAAGTTTTAACCTGATGGAGCCTGAGGATGTACTTGGTTCAGCCTGGAATGAACTTAAATAGAGCTGCGATTAATCCAGGTTCAGGTCCATCATCTGGAAGCTAAGTCAAACCACGCCGAGATCTAGGCATTATGTAGAATACGCAAGACATGTTGCTTATACACCGAAGGAAGGAGTAAAGCTTGTACTACTATCCGGTGGAATTAGACCAATATAACTTCATGTATCTTTCTGCGGGTTACCATAATGATTCCAACAACCAAAAGTAAGAGCATACCCGGCGGCTATCTCTGGAACAGTTGCGACAAATCAGGAACACTCACGTTCTCTCTCTTTCTTGTCAACCGGAGGAGGTTCCTCCTTACTAATGGGCTACCCTTCAGAATCAATGTCCTACCATACATGGTTAGAAACACAACACGACATCTCTTTGAGAAACTCACAAAGGGGGACGTCTGCAAGGCGCCCGGGGCCACTAGACGACGACAAGCAGCAACCCGAGACAAGAGGAGGTCAAGTTGCTCAATGAATGCAACAAGGCGAAGAGTGACAGCGGCATCACGAAGGATGGAGAGCTCGGTCTTAACATCCATCGCAGAGGTCAACAGAGGACAGAACACGGCGAAAACGATCCTCTGTACTGTCGCTGTGAAGGAACCAATTGCGCAGGACATTGTCGAGGGTATCACGAAGGCTCTCATCAGCAGAAGGTTGAGAAGGGATAGAACAGGCGAATGCCCGAAGACGAGGAACAGGGGGTGTGCGGCATTGTAAAGATGTCGAAAATCTGAGGGGTGAACTACCATGACAGTGAAGGCAAGGGTATTTATACATACAAAGGCGGACTGTGCCTGCGCTAGTGACCACAAAATTCTACAAGTGTTGATTGGTAACATAGGCGAGACAATGGCGAAAATAAAAGCACAGGAATGGCGTTGAGAAAAGGAATTGATGGTGAAGATGGATGAGATTTAATTGTCCCTGAATTGGTGAGAACGACATACATTTCGAGACACGAATTACCCCAGAGATTTGCGCAAGAAATTCGGTCCCTTTCCGCGTGCCAATGGACCCACTCACCGCCTTACATCTTGGTAACCCGCAGGGCGCGAGATCGCTGGCGCCATTTACCAGAAGCACATCACAACAGCGATCCAACCTAGGCGTAACACCTGGGGAAAGATGCCTCAACAAGACACCCTATATCTGGTACTACTAAGAGAGAGAAAGAGGTGTTAACTGTTATAAAACCTGATGTTGCGCCCATGACATATGTGAGCGAAGCTCAGAGATTAGTTGCGGCGGGCAAGAGTGGGGTAAGGTTGGTAGCCACAGCAATTACTCAGCACTAATTGTGCGGAAGATAAACAGGATTTCCTCGACCGCTCTGCGGACGCGCCCGCGGCCACGACTATATTTACACTTATCTCTTTCTCTCTCTGCATTTGTTTCAGGACAAACTTCCCTTTTCGCCATCTTGACACTGGTTACTTATTCGACAGTGAGTAGAATGTCTCAACAGGAGATAGAGAAGCTGCGCCGACGTTTGGAGAACGAACAGCGACTGCGCGAAGAAGAACAGCGACTGCGAGAAGAAGAACAACGACTACGACAGCAAGCCGAGGAGCAGCTGAGGCTTCAGATTCAGAACACTACACTTCCCGAATTCCTCAATGCCTGCCATTCGCATTTATTTCTTAGTTTAAAGATCCAGAGAGACAAAGACTCGTCGACAAAGGGCAATCCTGCGAACGCCGACCGTAAGCTCCGCCCAGCTAGGATTCAAGAGTGGACCAACTTTCCGGACGAACAAATTTTAATATGGAACGACCTAATGAATACTGATTTTACGACTGAACGCTATTTTACACCTCTAGTGGTATTGACGGAATATAGAAAAGAAGTGCGAGGGAGAATACTCAGTTCAGAGCTAGACCTGAGTTACTTTGAATGGCTAATAGTTAAATCGCGTGTCGCTTCCATGGTCCAGCAGCTATATACGAATCCCCAACTTCAATAAACCTTCAATCTGAATGGAGATATCACTTTTGAAAACCACGCCAACACCCTAACAGATGATTCGACCATAGCGGCGGATATGAGCTCTCTAAGCCTGAGCCAGATGCACCCTCGTCACTCCAGCCGCTTGGCTGCAAAATCGGCCAGTGTTGGTGCTTCAGCCCAAGCAAAGAGAAGCCAGAGGGCAGGTCAGCCTAGGTCCAGACCTCGAGCAGATCAGTTCTGTGTCTATAATAAGGGCCTGGGAGGGAAGGTCCCGGCATTTATCATCGAGTACAAGGCACCCCAAGGTTCAGGCTCCCAAGGTAAGACCCGGAAATATTGCTCTCAGCAGTGCCTTTTGGGCTTGGCCAAGAGAGGAAAACTAGATCGGCAATGTCCGAATGTATCAGATCATGGGGTGGATCGACATCTACTGACCGCAGCGGACCTTATTCGTCGTTTAGACCAACAATTTTTCAACGACAATCAGCAGCTTGACACACGGCTAGGGTGCGAGTCGTTGCATGTGCACGGGAGTCGCGGGGCGCTTTTTAAAATCACATTGTGGTCCCATGGGTACACCTTTGTGGCAAAAGGCACACCAGTCGAATTTGTTACAGGCTTGGAAAATGAGGAGCTTATTTACTCACGCCTTTCTTCAATACAAGGGAGATACATTCCAGTGCTACTTGGCAGCCTGAAACTTCGCCACCCATTCTCCTATGATGGTATTGCCGAGATTGTCCACCTCATGTTCATGAGCTATGCCGGCAAAACCCTTGCAAACTGCCATGATTCTGATCGCTGTCAGCTTATGCAAAAGGCCGAGAAATCCTTGCAGGAGATTCACAAACTCGGCGTGCTTCAAGGTGATCCGATACCTGGCAACATGGTCGAGGAAAATGGTAGGGTGATGTTCATTGATTTTGAGCGGGCAACGCTGCAGCCCCCACGAGCACCACTTGGAGGTATTTCACATAATCACACACGCGGGCAAGTAAAGGGCCCAAAAGGTCACAGTCGTCATGACTGTTTCGATCGCGAGAGACAACGCATGAGACGTGGACTATACTAATGAGCCAATTGATCCTTAAACCCTGTAAATAGGAGGCTATTCCGAGCTTGCTATTATTAAGAGAAGAGGGTCAGAACAACAAGGACGGTTCTTATATACTGGGAATTCACAGGTCCTCGCTTTACAATGACAACAAATCGCTCACCCGCACGATGGACCCCTTCCGCATGGACTCGTTGGCCGCGATGCCGGTGGCAATCGACCACGCCCCATCCACGTGTGATGCAGCCCTCCCCAAGGGATCAGCGCCTGGTGTTCCAAACAGATCCCGCAGTAGCTGAGGATCGCCTCCCCCATGGCCTCCCTCCCCGGCGGGCACGTCGATTTCTACTGGCTTCCCAAACATAGGCCGCAGGAGAATGGACCGACGGTCAAGAGCGCCCTCCAGGGCCTGCTCGCCCCCCGAGTTGACATATGACTGCTCTACCACCTCGACTTCGAGGCGCCCTTTGCTCCCAGTGAAGTTCACCCGGAATCCTTCCCATGGGGCATAGGCCGTTAGGCTGTAGGTCAGCACCGCGCCGGACTGATACCGCACCATCACCCCCATGGTATCTTCGATGCTGATGCCATCCCCAAACACGCTCTGATCTCGGTAGTACCCATCCTCCCATTCGGCATCGGCGTATAGTGCCTTCAACTTCTCATTACCCTCGAGATCCAACGAGAACGGGTCTTCCTTGGCCACCTCACTCCCTCGGGACCGCGAGTAGAACTGCGTTTCACCCCGTCGCTCGGCATTTTCTTTGCCATAAAAGCGCAGATCTCCCATGGCAACCACCGTCTCAGGCCGGGTTCGCAACCAGAAGTTTACCAAGTCGAAATGGTGAGTCGACTTGTGCACCAGGAGCCCACCGCTGTTCCGCTTGTCGCGATGCCAGCGTCGGAAGTAGTCCGCGCCATGCGAGGTATTCAGTACCCACTCAAAGTGCACTGCATTCACCTCCCCGATCGCCCCGCCGGCCAGTAGCTCCGCGATGCGCGTATTGTGGGGCGCATACCGGTAGTTAAACGTCACTCGAATCTGGCGCTGGGTGCGTTCTATGGCATCGAAGATCTGCCGGCAGCGAGGGGCATCGATGGTCATGGGCTTTTCGGTGATGACATTGCAACCCAGCTCAAGCGCACGCACGATGTATTGATGGTGGGTACGGTCGATGGTGGTCACGATCACCTCGTCCGGCCGGGTCTCCTCAATCATCCGGTCAAAGTCCCGTGCGTGGTAGGTCGGGATCGAGTCATAACCCATCTCTTGAATCCGCGAGTTCGCATAAGCCAGGCGAGTGGTGTTGGTGTCGCAGAAGGCGACGAGCTGAGCGGTACTGCGAAAGTCGCGCACGATGGCTGTGTAGAAGAACATGGCGCGGCCGCCGGTGCCGATAAGCGCGTATTTCTTCATTGTGTGACTTGGGAAGAGGTGAGGTGGAGGTTACAATGGGTTTGCACGGAAACACCAATCTGTCCATGGATCGAATTGGGTTTATATGCGATCGGGCAATGCTCGCCCGAACCGCAGATCGGGCACCCCCGCACCCACATGGACCTCCTCTGGGCAATTTCGCTGCCGGAATTTTTCCATCAACCGGATTTCAACCGAGATGCGGGGAAGGCTGGGGTCGAGGAATCCGGGGTAAACTGGCAGATCAGGCGACGAAGGAGGTGATGCGATAGCCGCGGCAGTCCTCTGCCCAGCCCACTGCCCAATCCCGTGGTTTTCGTCGGTTTATCCCCGTCCGAAGGTCGATAAATACACGGACGTCGCCGAACGGCTGGCTGGCTTCCAGACATTCCAGCGCATCTGACCATGGCCATCCCTGCTGAAGATCCTCATGACGCCATCACTACTGTCTCACCCCCGGGCCGTGGCACTGGGAGAGAGAAGGCGGCCGACTTTCTAGCAACCGTCAACGAAGAGCAACGGACCTTCACACCCGAGGAGGAGAAGGCGGTTCTCCGTCGCATTGACTGTCGGATCCTTCCTCTTCTGCTCGGGGCGTACTTCTTCCAGCAACTGGACAAGTCAACGCTTTCCTATGTGTCCATCTTCGGCCTCGTCGAGGATGCCCATCTACACGGCCAGCAATACTCCTGGCTGGGGTCCATCCTGTACCTTGCCCAACTGGTCATCCAACCTCTGGCGGCTCTGCTGCTAGTCAAGGCGCCCACTGGGAAGCTCATCGGTACGGCTGTGTTTCTGTGGGGGAGCTCGTTGGCTATCATGGCAGCGTGCACGAACTTTGCCAGCCTTCTGGGGCTGCGGCTAACCTTGGGGGTGTTCGAGGCCATGATCGGTATGCTTCTTCATCCAGCCCAACGGGATGAAGGCTAACAGGATAGCACCCTCGTGTGTGGCTGTGACGCAAATGTGGTGGCGTCGAGGCGAACAGACTTTGCGAACAGCGCTGTGGAGTGGAATGAATGGGGTCACCTTTGTGGTATGCTAGACACTGACCGCCGTCGAAGACTGACGTTGTTGACCATTGCAAGGTCGGAAGCCTCTTCACGTACGGCCTGGGTCACATCCATAGTGACACTTTGTTTTCCTATCAGGTCGGTCTGGAGTCATCCCGGCTTACACAATTGTCGTCTAATGCAGCCCTATGGTAGATCATCTTCATGTTCTGTGGACTCCTCACCGTCGCCTATTCAACTCTCGTTCTTATCTTCATGCCCGACTCCCCCATGGAGGCCAAATTCCTGAGTGAGCGCGAGAAGGTGATCGCTGTGGAACGCCTCCGGGCCAACCAAATGGGGATCATCTCCCGCGAGTGGCGGTGGGACCATGTCTGGGAGGCAGCATATGACCTGAAGACGTGGCTTTGGTTTCTGTTGATTGTCTCCATATCGTACGTTCTCCATCCCTACAGCAAGGTCACGCTTGGTGCTAACCTGCGTAGGATCCCCAGCGGCGGCATCAGCACGTTCGGCAACCTCATCATCGAGTCCTTCGGATACGGATCTTTCCAGACCATTCTCTTCAATATCCCCTTTGGCGTTATCCAGATAGTCGCCATTCTGGGTGGAGGCTGGCTGGCTACCCGCTTCCAGCGCAAGGGATTGGTCATTGCCGGATTTGCTGCTATTTCTGCTGTCGGTACGCTGTTGATGCTTGTCGTGCCGCGAGAACAGAAAGGCGTTCTTCTATTCGGGTACTACTTGGTAGGACTCTCCCTTGCCAACATTGCGTTATGCTGATACCGGTCAGGTGTCGTGTCTTGCGGCCATCACCCCGCTGGTCTATGCGTGGGAGGCGCAGAACACGGCCGGCGACACCAAGCGAAAATGCACGTCGGCGGTGGTGCTGATCGGGATGTGTGCGGGCAACGTACGATTCCTGCTTCCTGCGTGTTTGCCTCAATACTAATGGGCTTAGGTTATTGGTCCTCAACTTTACTCCACCTCGCAGGCACCTCTTTATCGCCCCGGGCTCATCTCCAATCTCATTCTGTTTATACTAGTGGGAGTCCTTGGGATGTGAGTATCCATCAGTGTAGTGAGAACGAAACTAACCCGCGCAGCCTCATCAACCTATACCTCATCTACCTGAATAGAAAGCAGGCACGGAAGAGAAGAGAGTTGGGCAAGTCCGCGCAAATTGTGGATGAGTCCATGCTCAGGAAAAAGACCGTAGAGCAGGGCAAGGCGCTCGAAGTGGAGGATGTGAATGCGCCAGCAGCTGAAGGGGCCGACAAAGGGTTCTCAGACACCACTGATTTGAAGAACGAGGATTTCATTTTTGTATATTGAGATCTCTTTTGGTGGCATGTTGTCTTACGCCCTACAAGTGTGATGATTTGGAGTGGTGGCACCTTTTCATGCTGGCTTATGGTGCATTTGCAACCTATCTTTCCCACTAGATTCCCCGATCTCCGTCATATAGTACAACCCTTATGCTGGCCATGACACACATCGTGCACCTTACCAGGTCCCCTACGGGCACCAACCCTAGACCCTCAAGCCGAGCTGCAGCTTCCACTGTTGCAAACCAAGTCATCGGAGCAGTCGTTGTCCGAGGAGCAGGAAGCACCTACATGATCAGCGCAGTCCGTCAGTCAATCAGGCATCCACATACCTTCGCAGTGTCCCTTCCAGGAACAGGTCGGCTGAGCAGCCGCCGAGCCGGAAGCGCAGGTTCCACTCTTGCAGACCAGGGCGTCCGAGCAGTCATTGTCGGATGAGCAAGAAGCACCCTGGCAGTGGCCCTCCCAGGAACAGGTGGCTGTCGCGGTGGCAGCACTAGTCGTCAGTGTGGTCTTGGACGCCACCGATCCCGAGCTGCAGACTCCACTGCTGCAGACGAGGTCGTCGGAGCAGTCGTTGTCGGAGGAGCATGTAGCACCTATATAATCAGCTCCGTTCAGTCGATCAGTCTAGACTCCACGTACCTTGACAGTGTCCCTCCCAGGAGCAGGTCGAGGATGACCCCGAGCCAGAGCCAGAACCAGAGCCAGAGCTGGACCCCGACAGCCCCAGCTTAGAGGCAAGAGCACCGACAAGCTTGTCGCCCATGGACCGCAGGGTGCTAAAGTTGGTAATGTAATTGTTGTTCAAGGCACTGCTAGGCACAACGGCGTCCTTTCCGGTGAAAACGATGTCTAATTCCATTAGTTCACTCATTCAGGTCCGATCAAAGAGTACATACAAGTCACATCAGCAGGGACGTGGCCATTCGCACCGTCGAGGTCCTCATTAGGGAAGCAAGTGCGGGCCATCAGCCAGGAGGCTTCGCCGGTGACCTCGGGGTTGTCGCCGTTCGAGTCACCCAGGATACCGTAGTACATTTTGCCGTTGCTGGGATTGTCAGAGTTGCGCCGTTGAATTACTAACGGGGAATAATGTGGCACTCACCAGATCACAGCAGCGAGGTTGTTACCCGGCAAAGCCTTTTCGTTGGCCTTGAGGAAGTGGTCGGGGATGACGATCCAAGGTACCTCGTAGGCCGCCAGGGCTCCCCAGTTGGTGCCCGGTTGGCCGTCACCGTTTCCCTGGGTATGTCAGTATGCCCTGGGGATCATGGGGGCAAGGGATCTCACCTTGCAGTGATAGTCCTTGCCATCACAGTCGACATCCATATCAGCGACCCAGCTGAAAGAGGCACCCTTCACCACCATTAGCGATCTTCCCTTATTCATGGTGGATGGGACAGTCATACCTCGCTGAAGCTCGCCCAGTCGCTGTGAATGGTCGACAGGGGAGAATTTTTGTCCGTGTTCACTGGATAAGTGGCCTTCGCTGGCACGACACTGGCCTTGGCTGCGGCGGCTTGCAGCGCTGAGACAGGCAGGGTCGTGGCCGCAGCGAAGAAGCTGGCCGGAGGGCCCGCATTAGGGTGGTCGTATTTAGATCCGTCTACGGACTGGGCCATGCTGGAGCCGGCGAGAGCCATGACGGCCAGGTTGAGGGTGGTTTTGAGGGCCATGGTGAGGGGTCCGACTTGGATGAGATGGTTGGATGAATGAAGTGATGATGATGATGATGATGATGATAACACAGATTTACTGGGCGGTTGCGGACTTTATATCCGCAGCTTCAGAATTCCGTCTTAAAATTGCAAGTGAGGTGACTTTCTCTCACTTCAGCTTTTCGGCGCCATGTGGATTTTGGCCCCCGACTATCAGGGTCCGGCATGGGCCATGCATGGAATGTCTCAGGGACAAGGAACTAAGACTTGAGCGACAGCCCCAGCACACCTGCAAGTGGACTATATCATCCTGCAGATGATCGTTGCAGATTATTGCTTTTGAAACTCCGGCGGAATCCTGTCCCACTCATCGGGAAGATAATACGCCCCGATGCGTGCTGCGATGAGTGTTTGTACTAAGAGCGAATTCCTGTTTCGGTTAGTTCGAATAGATGCATAGATTGAGCGTTGCCTAGATTATAATTTCATTCAATTAGAGAGTCGTAGAACTGCCTAGAAGAGGCAGGTAGTTCCTATGCTCGCCTGCAGGGAGCGATGGGGCCAGCTAGATAGGACCACCCATAACACGAAATCCTATACCTGCTAAATCGTAAATCCCTCGTCTGGTTACAGTTCAGTCTCCAACTGTCTCAATTACCTTTCAAACTATGTTAGGGTTTGAACCTGTCAACCCAGAGCTGGGAGCCGGCATTTTGCATATCTGTACAGATGACTCCGCATCGGAGGTAGATCGGACTCCCCTACCACAATGCAAAACCAAAGAATAGAATAGCCGACCTAATAGACAGTCTAAGGATGCAGCAAGTGAAACAAGTCGTCGACCGATCCAATAGATAACGGCGAGACCAGCACGGCGAGCAGGGCCCAAGCACGGGCCACACGTGGGCTGATCCTACTTCAAATTCACGCCCTTTACCGGCAAACGGTGCCGAATGCCCTATCTTTCTACCTATCTACATCCGAGGAGTAAACAATCCTACACGTCCGACCCTCCATTCTGCCCTTTAGCTGACACCACATGACACAATTAGTATACCTCAGCTCCCCTTTCCGCCCGAACCGTTTCATCTACGCCGTTAGACCCTGTCCATCATCTGCAGGAACCGCCATACCTGACACCCTACCTTCCTATTTCCTACTTCCTACATAACGGGAGCAAGTACTACTAACAAACTGAAGTAATTCCCCGACCAATCCCCGTCCACTTTGAATCCCCCGGCAAGTCGAGCGACCAGTTGCAGCCGGCAGGATTCGACGAAGGATTGGGAATACGAACCTGAGGGCGGTGGGGGCCATACTACATACAACACTAGGAGAGGAGAAAAGGTTCTGAGTATGAAGGAGACCGGTTGGTACTCCAAAGTTGGAGTTGGGGTTGGAGTTAGAGAGAATAGGTATGTTGGAGGTTGGCCACGTGGGCTATCTGATCGCTGGATGACTCTTGTTGGTGGTTGTGCCCGGGGAGGAGATAGGGAGGATGAGGGCGAGAGTAAAAATAGATCCACGGTCGAGGGGCGGGATGTCTTTCCTGAACCCTGGGCTGACCGCTTGCTGTATTTGGCTGTGTCAGGCAGTATTTGGGACTATACCTAGTTAGGGTGCTCAGCTGTGCAGCTATTCCCGATTCAGACATAGGTATTTGAACGGCTGAAGAGGACCAATCCGGTATGAGGGTCAGGATTGAACATCACACGGGCGCGTTCGTTGTATATAGGGCAGCTATTTAGGAGTGTGAAACAGCTTGAGTGATATTGAATACACGTTTAAGAGAATTGGCCATACAGGCATAAAACCGTAATATTATCCTTTACTTCGGCGCTTACAGAGTGCGGAGTACTATGGCAAGATATATATATAGTCAACACCACGTTCCAATAACTAAGTACTCCACACATAGCGGAGTGTGTCATCTACAGAATTCAAATTAAAATTGGATGAGAGGGGGATAACAATATCTCATCCTATCGTGATTTCCACGATCTTTCATGTTTTATTTCGTTAATTCTCCAACGAGTTCCTTGTCAGGTGAAAGTTGAATTTTTCTGAGATAGAATGGCATACTTTCCACAGCATCAGAAGCCGGCATACTCCATAGAGACGCTAAGAAAGTAGAGAGTAGACACAGGTGGTGATGTCTGGCTAAGCAGTGGTTCTGTAAGCAGAAGCTACAGTGCATACAACATGCAGACAGGATTGCTACGACTACGAAACAGCAGCAGAGTCGGTGTTCAAGCAGCTTGATGTATGGATGATAACGATCCAAATCTAAAATAACATTTGTCTATCATCCTGGCAAACATGCAAGCGAAAGTTTTGGGGAAATATATATCACGAAGAGAAGACCAAACACCAATCACACTCGGAGCGCCCACCGAGAACGCCTACGCGGGATTCATCCCTTACAAGGCAGCAAGGGCGAGGAAGACGGCCACAACGGCACCGAACATGGAGCCGGAGACGCTGCTGGCACCGCCGGTGTACAGGGCGGAGGAAGCCGCGGCGGCCGAGCTACCCGAGGAAGAGGAAGACTGGCCCGAGGTGGCAGAGGTGCCGGTGCTACCGGAGCTGCCCGAGCCGCTGGAGGAGCCGCTGGAGGAGCCCGAGGAGATGACACCGGAGGAGGGACGAGCGGAGGCGGAGCCGCTGGGGCGGGCGGGGTAGGTACCGTTGCCGTAGGCAGTGCCGTTCACACCACCACGACCGACAGTGAAAGTGGGCTTGGCACCAGCGGCACCAGCGGCAGAGGTGGCGAAAGCGGAGGTCTGGGAGCCAACGGCCTTGCTGCCGGCGGAGGCAGTGGCGGACGAAGCGCTGGCGGAGGTGGACGAGGACGAGGTGGAGTTGCAAGACAGGTCAAACAGGGGAGTGGTGCTGAGGGTGCTGCCGACGATACCGAAGCTGGGGTTGGGGGTGGTGGTGGTGGAAGCATCCTGCAGGATGTACCACCAGGTGTTGGTGTTGCCGAACAGAGGGCAGCCGACCTCGTCCCAGTAGATCTTGGCGTTGGCAATGGAGGCAATGGCCTCACCCTCGGAGTCACCGCTCACGGGCCAACCGGTCTCGGTGATCCAGACCTCCTTGTCACCCGCCACGGACTTGGTCTTCTCGACGGACTCCTGGAAGAGCGCCTTGGCGTCATCGATGGAGTTGGACATGCTGCTCTGGAAGAAGGGGTAGCCGTCAAAGCCCAGCCAGTCGACGGCATCAACCACGCCGGAGTTGGAGCTGTTGGTCCAGGAGTCCCAGGTGTCGACGTGACCAATGGGGGCATCGGCCAGGGCGGTACCGGCGATGGCCTCACGGACCTCCTTGATGTAGGTGACGAGCTCATCGGGGTTGACACCGACACCGGCGTCGGCCTCGACACCCTCGACGGAGTTGCGGTAGAGATCCTCACTGCCGACGGAGATACCGACGACGAGCTTGCCGAGTTCTTCGCCGTAGGTGGCGATGGCGGACTTGAGGGCGGTCAGCTCGTTGTCCATGCCACCACCCGAGGCCCAGAGACCGAGGAGCAGGGAGGTATCCTGGGCGATGGCGGCGGGGATGGCCTCGATGACATCGCTGGTGCTGTAGGCTTGCTGGGTCAAGTTAGCAGGAGGCTCCTGTCGTGGGGGAGTTCATCAAGGCTTACGATCATGGTGTAGAGACGGGCGCTGGTGAAGCCGGAGGTGCCGACCAGGGTCTTGGCGACCTTGAATTCCTCCTCGAAGTCGGCCTGGAACTTGGAGCTCTCATCGGCCTTCTTGTTGCCGTAGTTGAAACCCTGGTAGGCGGCCTCGACGGTCGCGAGGGACATGGCGAACGCCGCCAGCTGGGCGAGCTGCATCTTGGACAGCATCTTGTAAGGAATGTAAGGGGTAACGAAGGGATGTGATTAGGTAGAGAGAGTGGGTGTCAAAAGAACGAATGTAAGGAACAAGGGTGATTGAAAAGCAACCCGAGTTCTGTGATCAAAAATGGGGGAAGGAAGGAAGATGAGGGGAAGAAGAAGAGGAGAGGAGCGTTCGGGAGGAGAGGAGAGGACGGCGGAATAATAAGGGAGGCAAGCGTGGGATTCTAGACCCTGCTCCAGCCGGTGTTGGCTGCACCCGGAAATTCGGCAGCCCCGTCATCCATGGGGCTTCCAGGAGATGCTCCCAATCAATGCTGTGCGTGCCTGGACTTGGCCCGCCACTCCACTGCTGCCCGGTGGGTCGGTCTGCCACAGTGGCTGCCACATGGTCCAATCAGGAATGTGCGTGGCGAAATGACAAAAGACCGCAGTGGGTCCGACGGCCTTGGCCTTTGTTGGTTGGTCTGGGCCGGGGGGCCAGGAAATTGACACCGCCGGGGGGTGGCGGCGAATGGGAGGGGCGTCTCCCCTGGCTGCAACGGGACCATCGGCCAATCGACTCGAGGTGCCCCTCCCGATGACCCAAAGTGACTCGGATAAAAATAGCAAGCTATTCTTAGGGCCAATGCTTGTTCTTCACTAGCAGTCCAGAGTCATCTCCGTACTACTAATAATATTCCCTACTAGTCGTTGGTAATTCCACTACTATCCCGTCGACACATTCGAGCCCCTGCCCCTGATTCTCTTGCACCCTGAGGGGTGGAGGGAGCGGAACGGGGGGACAACGGAAGAGGGGGCTCGAGGCGGGCGGCCTCTCATCGAGACATTCCTCGGGGGTGACATCGAAACCCTGGTCTGCATGCTGCCAATCTCCAGGTTTAATGACGGGTTTCCATAATTGGCTCCGATGACGCGGTCAGGCAGAAGTCGATGCAGGAACCAGGCTGGACAGGCATGAACAGGGGTTTCCCCGCAACTTTGACCTAAACTCCTTCCGGCGACGTTTGGCTGACCGCTGCATCCTCTCGTTGTCACCTTGCATCAGCAGCCGATCGGGGGGATCAGAACCGGAGGTATCATCTGTCGGAATTGAAACTGAAACTCGACCCCAACAGTTGCATTCCAGGCAAGGCTGACTCCACGCGGGTTTCCGATCCCGTCATTCCTGATCTCACAGCTTGTCCCCCTCGATCGTGTCCCACCCGTCCTCGATCTGTACGACGGAGAGCAGTGCACGACTGCCTTTTGGTTCGGTCGCTCGGGCAATTATGGATGGATGTCCGTGCCTGAATCGGGCTTCTCTACTTGACCATACGCTGTCGAAGGGCACTCGGATGGAGGTTGGGTTGATCCGACCGGGGGGCCTTGCTGACCAGGTCACTGTGTTTCATCGCCAGAGACGAAGGATCATAAATAAGCCTTGGCCCCAAGAGTCAGCCAAATTCGAGCTTCAGAGCAGCAGACGCTTCCTGGGACGTATGTCGAGTCAGCTTTGGACAGGAATTCACTTTCACTTGCCAGCTGCACCTCTTCCCAGCCCTTTCCGGTTTTTGAGGGCTGCCATCCGTGTTTGATGAGTAGTAGACGAGTCTCTGACCCGTTTTCATGCTGGCATATGTCTCCGAATGCGGTGAGCGATCTTTGCTGACTTAACTGCACCAGAGAAAAACTACATGTGGTGATCGAGGAATCCTCATCAATATCGCCGTGGTATCAGAGATGCCGGCTTGATCGGTATCATAGGGAGGGGCACCGATAAAGTGCCTCTGAAAAAGATGCGACCGTGAAAATCGCCAGTTTGACTTACCGCTACCAGATATGAGACTTATTCATGCCCCACGCAACAACTTTGGAGAACACGATACTGGGGATCATTTGCAATACTTTGCCGAGACCCGGTTGTTTACTATGAGGCATCCAGTTTGTCCGTATCGCAAATCACTACTCCGTAGTGGGAGTGACCCGATATATTTGACTGGCAGCCTTGAGCCATCGACTGAATACACACCCGCAATATGATTGCCAACTACTTCTCGGATCATCGCGCCGTCAAATGCTGTCGAATGCTACAGCTCCCTGTGTGCCTCTCCAGTTGTCCAAGTCCTGCAGGCTTTCCGGTGGGATGCGATGATAATTTGGTGCTATGTTACTATCCTCGTTTTTGGTCCTTTTGAGAATCTTTCCATCGGTACTGCGACAGCACGAAGGTCTAGGCTGGCTCTCTATCTTTTCGATGGCTTTGAGATAGTTGCAGGAGGCAATGAGGAGTTTCGATGGGCCATAAGCAGCTGCTCTGGCGGCCTGGAATTTTTAATCCGTAGGATGGCCGAGTTTGGGCCGATGTCTACGGAGTACATTGCTATGGGATAAAGATTCTCACCTTTCTCGACAGAACCATTGGCACGTTGACTACCTGCGGACTGAGCGCAGGACAGCAACCCAATCTGCAAGGACCTACTCATCTGAAGGAATAAGAATCACAGATCCTACCCAACGATGGTACGCAAGGGTGTGAATGCGACCTGTCCGATCGCGGAGAAAGTCGCAGCTTCTCTTCACTTCTCTCTCTCTGTCTCTCTCTCTCCCTGTTTTTTTTTTTTTTTTTTTTCCTTTTCAATGTGTACCGTGATCCACAGATCCATTTGGAATGGCATTGTCACGACAAAGGATACGCAGCTCCTCCTGCGTGTGGAGTACAATCCCGTCGAAAGGCACTGCGGCCTGAGGCCATATGGCGCCAACCCACTCAGGCATTAAGGCACCAAGGCACCCAGGCACCCAGGAATCGAGCACCCGATACCGGGCTCGTCACGTGCTGCCGGGTTTCTCGGAGGGTCTCGCCTCGCAGTCTCCCCACAATTGCCAACTTCCTTCCCAACTTTCAACTCCCGAGGCTTCCTGAAAACCCTACAGTGCCACAGTGGGTACCTGGATGGAACCTGGGTTTGATGTTCACACCTGAAACTCCTTTTCAGAAGGGGCTTGGCCATTTAACTTTCGCTTCAACGTCGGATCCTAGGTACATCCCCTCCGACAGCCAGCAATGACTGCAAGGCGGAAAACATGGCCCGAGGATGGCGGGAGCACGTGATGGGAGCCAGTGCTGGTAGAGCTGTCATCACGGCCACACCCGTCTTACGAATTCGAGAAGACTTCCAAGCCGAAGAGCAGAAGAGAAAGATCAACACCCACTGCTAGGAAGCCACGAGAATTATGGTGGGAAGGAAGTCGTTATGTTGCAGCATCCAGTGGTTTATATGGTGCGCGGTGGACCCGCGGATCGTCAGCCTCTAGATACGAAACGGAGCTAGAACCAGAAGCGAAGTACACCATTGGTGATAGCACTCAGTCAAATTGCGGGAGTACGTCATTCCCTGGAGACATTGATTAATGTGCGCCCATTGAGTTCCCTATAGCATGCTGCCGTTAGACACAAGAGGTGCTCGGACTATCTCGCATGAACATGTTCAGCCAAAAGTACAACTGCAATTGACGATGTGCCTGGCGGATCAGCGCATGCCTCTGTTGTCACAATGCTGCGTACTTGGGATATGATGATCCAGATTGTCCGAGTCGACACAGCTGGAGTATCCGTAGAATCTGCTGCATCCTCCATGGATGCTTAATTTTACGCTGGCAAGTGACAATTGAGATTGCCTAGGATCTGGGGTCACGATCGGGCAGATCGCATAGGAGATGCCCTTGACACCATGGCTGTTTATACCGAGTCCATGGTTTTGAACAGTGCATTATGGGTGAATCCATGGCTGTCGCTCACTCCTACACATTCCCACAAAGTGCCTCTTCCCAGGTGTCGTACGACTGCCCTCTTAACGAAGCCCGGCCGCTCCCGACCTATATAATTCAAACACCCGATTGCAGAACATTAGCTAACTCCGACCTGGATTGATTGATGGGAGGGATTCAGGCCCGCCGGGTCAGCCCACGGGGTCGATAGATTGGCTGACCGTCCATGCCGGGCAATCTCAGCCGAGATACCTTCAGAAAGTAGAAGCAGGGCGTCGTGCTGACCACCAGAAGGGACCAGGAGCACGACCAGGAGCCATTGCCGAGTCTCCCGGATAATTGATAAGCGAGAGACGCGGCGGAGACTTTCACCTTTGTGGAAGATGATCGACGGAACCCGGCCTAGTGCGTTTCAGTGCCCGTTAAGCTTAAACCCCAGGTATTCAACCCTCCAGGCATTCACCAACCGTCTTATCAGCAGCTGCAGGATGCAACGGTCGTACCTGCATGAACTCGTCATCCTTGGTTCCTCATCATCACAATAGATGGCTCCGCTGCAGGCAACTGTCAGGCTTAACCCTTTGTGGTGCATCGCCGAGGTCGATCCCTGCTCGGTTGCATCCGAACCGGCGGACTGCCGCTTTCATCAATTAACATGAGTGTTTCAAAGCGCTCACGGGTGGGGAGACTTACGTTGCCAGCTGCCGCTGCAGAGCCACCAGATGCAAATTGGGTGCATATATAACGAGAGTCAAACCCCAGCAGTCCATCTTCCATTCACACCAGTCTCTCTTTCAACCAGTCCCTCCTTACCTCTGGTCTTTCCTTCATCATGTCCAAGTTCCTTCTTTGGACCGTCTCTGCGGCGGCCCTCGCGCGTGCCGCCACCCTCGAAGAGGTTTGCACTACGGCCTATGCGAAGGCCGCCGTGCCCGTCTCCGGCCTGGTGCCGGGGGTGGTGACCAGCCCTTCCAGCGTCACGGCTGCCCCGGTCTACAATGAATCCACTGCCGGTTCCAACTACTACCCGGCCGGAACCTACGACTACTGCAACATCACCATGACCTACTCCCATGCCGGCAAGGATGACAGCGTCCTGCTACAGTTCTGGATGCCCACTCCCGATGACTTCCAGAACCGTTGGGTGTCCACTGGTGGTTTTGGTTTCGCCATCAACGTCGCCTCCAACGTCCCCGCTGGTCTCCCGTACGGTGCCGTTGCCGGTCGTACCGACGGTGGCTTCGGCAGCTTCGACACCCAATTTTCCTCGGTGTTCCCTCTTGTGAACGGCACGGCCAACTACGACGCTCTCTACATGTTCGGCTACCAGGCCCATCACGAGATGTCCTCCATCGGCAAGGCCTTCACCAAGAACTTCTACAGTATGACTGACAAGCTCTATGCCTACTACCAGGGATGCTCCGAGGGTGGCCGTGAGGGCTGGAGTCAGGTGCAGCGCTTCCCCGAGGAATGGGATGGCGCCGTCATCGGAGCCCCCGCGATCCGCTATGGCCAGCAGCAGGTCAACCACCTGGTGCCCCAGGTCGTCGAGCAGACGCTCGACTACTACCCCGAGAACTGTGCCTTCTCCGAGATGGTGACCCTGATCATCGACGCGTGCGACGAGCTCGACGGCCGCAAGGATGGCGTCATCTCCCGCACTGACCTCTGCCAGCTCAACTTTGACCTCAACTCGACCATCGGCAAGCCCTACTCCTGCGCCGCCAGCACCAGCATGGGCGTCACCACCCCGGCCCAGAACGGCACCATCACCGCAGAGGCTGTCAAGGTCGCCCAGACCATCCTCGACGGTCTGAAGGACTCTGAGGGCCGCCAGGCCTACTTCTGGTACCGGATCGGCTCGGAGTTCACCGACGCCGAGACCTCCTACGACTCGACCACGGGCACCTATGGCATTGATATCTCTGAGCTGGGTGGTGAGTGGGCGACCCACGGCCTCCAGCTCCTCGATCTGGACAACCTCTCCAACCTGAACAACGTCACCTACGACACCCTCCGTGACTGGATGCTGGAGGGTCTCCAGCGCTATGAGGACGTCCTGCAGACCACCTGGCCCGATCTGTCCCGCTTCCAGGCTGCCGGCGGTAAGGTCATCCACTACCACGGTGAATCCGACAACAGCATCCCTCCCTCCTCTTCCATCCGCTACTTCGAGTCCGTCCGTGACATCATGTTCCCCAACCGCCACCTACAACGCCTCCGTCGAAGCCCTGAACGAATTCTACCGTCTGTACCTGGTCCCCGGTGCCTCCCACTGCAACACCAACTCCCTGCAGCCCAACGGCCCCTACCCCCAGAACTCGCTGGGCGATCTGATGAACTGGGTCGAGAAGGGCGTGGACCCGGTGACTTTGAACGCGACGGTGCTGAGCGGTGACAACGAGGGAGAGAAGCAGCAGCTCTGCTCGTGGCCTCTGCGTCCGTTGTGGAAGAACAACGGCACGGTCATGGACTGTGTGTATGATCAGAAGTCGATTGATACCTTCTTGTATGATCTGGATGCGTATGAAATCCCCATCTACTAGATGGTCGTGAGGATTGACATGTTTCTTTGGGGAGGGGGTTTATACTGTGTATAGCTGTGTAGAATATTGAATATAATCTTTATTCATGCGATTGCTGCCCTGTTGTGGGCACTAGACCGGGAAAGGCAAAGGTTAGTAATGCTCTGTAGTCAATATACATGCGCGAGTTAATGGTTGCAATCCTGCCTCATGTGCCCCCTGATCATTTCCCTTTGTTTGATCCTATTGTAGTGATGGGAATGTCAACGATGAGAGAGCAGGGCTGAGTGAGAAGTAAACGTGACTTTATGCTCGGATCCTAGAGACTACTTAGACTCGTTAAAGCGTTAACAGAGTAAAGAGTGAAAGGCTGTATCCATTGGCAGACGAGATGTTTATGGAAGATGTGAGGGTTTGGGACAAGAGTGTGTTTCTGCCTTAGGCAGCACATATGTGAACATGGCCTGACGAATGAGGCCACGAGGCATCACCTGGTAACAGATATATCCCTGCAATCTCTGGGGTGAGATGTCTATAGACTATGCTATCATTTTTGAGAAATGTATCCATTCGAGGCGCTTGGTACAGTCCAGTATGACCCATTACACTTGTACCTGCTCGCTATATTTGGTCTTCAGACAATATACCTAAACACTATATTGAGTTGGATCAAAGTTGATCCACTTTCCGGCCCGCGGATCGTTCTGGCGGGGTCTCCGGCCAATCAGCTACGACCCTGAAATGTTGTGTTACTCCGGCGTGATCACTCAGTGTTCAACGTCAAAAGGAAGGAACCTCCCATCTGTTCCTTCTGAGCCAGTCATCTCCGTCTCTACAAAATGTTGACTTCTCGTTGGGGCCTCAAGCGATTCTATCCAGGCTTACATTATCTCATTGAACGCCGTCCTAACTCGCGTTTCCATCGAGTTCTACTGAGAACAATGGCTTCCTCTCAAGGGATGCCTCCACGAAAGTTTCCTACCTCAGGCTACGTAATCTTGAATCCTTTGGAAAGGATTGAAGAAGAGGACCTGCCCCTCTACAAACCAGAGAACTATTATCCCGTCACTATTGGCCAAGTGTTTGTGTCTCGATACCAGGTGGTCTCCAAGCTTGGATACGGGACTTCCTCCACTGTCTGGCTTTGCCGGGATCTGCAGTAAGTACTTGGAAGGACATGCATTTCCCCCTCTAATCTGCTACAGAGAGCAACGCTACCATACCCTGAAAGTATGTGCGAGGGGACAAAGCTCCGATCGAGAGATTACTATCTCCGAGCACTTAGAGCAATCCAGCGAGACGACCGGGAAAAATATGCTCCGTCTAGTCCTGGACTCATTCGAGGTTGCTGGACCACATGGGACCCATACGTGCTTGGTTTACCACCCACATGGAATGAGTTTCGCGGAGTTTCAAGATCTGCTCCCTGATAAGAAGTTTCCAAAGGACCTGGTCCAACGAAGTATCCAGCTTACTTTGATCGCATTGGCTTGCATGCATGAAAGCAACGTGGTGCATACTGGTACGTCTATACCATCGGATCGAGAGGAAGGTCAAACTAAGGAATGGCAGATATTTCGCCGAACAACATCCTTCAAGGACTGGAAGGTGACGGTATCTTATCTGAAATGGAAGAAGGCGAAGTAGAAAGACCGATGGCAAGAAAGGTTCTGGACGACCGTACTATCTATTATTCCCGCCCAATGCCTCTTTGCGCAGGGCTGCCGGTGATCTCTGATCTCGGAGAGGGCAGAATCGGAACCAAGCACACTGGTGACATAATGCCGGGTATCTATCGCGCGCCAGAAGTCATCTTGGAAATGGAGTGGGATAACAAGGTCGATATTTGGTCCACTGGTACTACGGTGGGTGCATATTATACCAAGCGAATGATTTCGACTATAGTGGGATTCAAACTAACATGATGAAGACCTGGGATCTTGCAAAGGGCCATCACCTCTTCTTCGCCAAAGCAAATGGTGTATTCAGCGATGAGCAGCACCTCGCGGAGATGGTGTCTTTGATGGGCCCTCCCCCGCCAGAGTTTCTACGGAGGAGCAAGAAGTGCGAGGAATTCTGGGATCAGCAAGGTATGCCCCCTTTCCATCGGCCTTTTTTTTTTTTTTTTTTTTTGTTTTACTTGCTCCGTTCCTATTGAGTCATCTATTGATGTAAAATCTAGGAAACTGGAAAGGGTCTATCTGCATACCAGAGCAGACCTTTGAGTATAGAGAGCTGCAGTTTTCCGGGGAGGGCAAAGTGCTTTTTCTCAACTTCCTGCGTAGAATATTTCGATGGCTACCGGAGGAGCGACCCAGCGCCGAAGAGCTTGCATTCGATGATTTTTTGATGCAGCCCATACTGGCATCAAGGAGGTCATCTTTTCAAATAGGGTAGGAGTCAATTATCCAGGCATTAATAAGAAGTGTGGTACACTAATATCAACTTCCTACGTTCGTTGGAGCGACATTTGATACTCCGTAGACCTAATGGCAAATGTCAGGTACCACGTAGTCCAAAAGGAATATCATCTCCCTTCCTCGCCCTGGCATAGACGGGTAGAATGTCTCGAGCGGTAATCTTCCGTCACCTGTCGATGGTCGTTCTACGGTGGAAATGCGCTATACCTGCCGGTACTCCGTAGATTCTTTCGGTATATTGTCGAGTAATATCCATTTGGCTTTCTCTTTGACCAAAACATAACCAACCTCGATACACCCCGACCGTCTCAAATACCAGTTAGAGCCAAGGGACGACGACCAGATAAACCGCAAACTCAGTCCCGACCATGTCGATATACGTTCCGTTACCGTTCGTGACATGGATTGCACCCTGGCGATGTGTAACATCGACGACCACGGCAACCACTGTGGATGGAGGCTTGATTCGAGTCGCTTTGGGGAGTGTAGTCCACTCTATGCCTTCGCAGGTATTGTCACTTATCGTTTTGAACGGGCATCGAAAAGCATTAGTACATTTCATTCGCTTGTGCTTAGAGTTGAGCAAACCTTCTGAGCAACGACTCCCAAAAGCGCTTCCCGTGGGATGGGATCGAGTTTGTAGTTGTCTATCTCGTTGGCCCTGCGTGGATCCTTCTCTAGAGCCTATAGTCCAGTATTACTTCCGTTAGAAATGGAACGAAGGGAGTCCGATGGCGGGCTGCGACAGACAATTGCAGTAGAGGGTTTTCCGGTGCTTTAACCCGGCAGGGCGACGACTTTCTTGCCCTCCTCCATAGAAAGCTCATCGATATCACCCGTCACGGACAACAAGGGAGGATCTTCAAAAAATCAGCCCTAGGACATCTAGCCAAGGCCTCAGATGCTCTACCTCTATTCAACCCATCCGCATAGGCTTTGAAAACACCCAGTTCCAGTTCATCCCACGTTTCACCCAGTCTAGCTGGTAGATAGACCCGCTCCTCCTCGCGCATGTTAGCGATGGATGCAAGTCCCAGGCCAGCGGCAGAGAGAACGACCCCTGTGTCTCCAAACCTCATCCGCATATTCCGTAGTGATTCCAAGTAGATAACCCTTTGCTTCGCACCTTTGGCATCAGAGGAGGGTCTCCCGCTGGTCAGAAGCTGCAGAGCCTTCTCGACCCGCTTGATCTCCGGGTCTTTGGGATACGTCCGGTGGGCTGCGTTAAGGATGCGCACTTGATGAGCTTGGTCACCGCTTCTTCGGCAGTCAGACCCATATCGGCTGCTTCTTGCTGCTGGTGGAAAGGGGGATCCGCATTCAGACAGATTGTCCGGGAGAAAAAGGTCCAAATCAGAGTGATTTAAGGACCGCTATGAACGAAAGTGGGTATTGCTGTCAAGTCCGCCCGGAGGACCTGGGACCCACTGGCCCCACAGTCTACGAGTCTTTTTTCACCATCACACGAGTGATGCTATCGGATATTGTACAGCATTATGCAGAGAGATTCCCGATGTGACTCTAGGGGTTTCGAATAATAGCCTACCTGGCTAGCACGTTTTCGCTTCAGGCTACAGTGGATAGCGTCATTTAGGTCGTGGTAGATCAACCGTGATTTATCATTATTCTTGATCTAGTAGGGTTAGGGCTAGCATGTTTCCGGGTAATGACCAAGTTGCTCCCGGAAGCATCTGCCGCAACCACCCGGCGGAGACCACGAATACACCATCTACGAGGCATACAACACAGATGAGAATACCACCTTTCGCGAGCACCAGCCGCAAGACACCCACTCATCGAGCCTTATCGTCGGTGGTGGTCTCGGCGTCGCGCCCAACGGACTACACGTCCTCGAGCGCCTCGACCCAGATCTACTACACGACGTAGTCCAACGAAGATACATGGTAGACCACAGCAACCTGAGAACCAAACACGGCCACTTGCTCATGAGGTTGCCCTCCTCTGGAACCTGTCCATCATCCAACCGCTACTCCCCGACACATCCCCTCGGAATCAGTCGTCACGCCCTCTGGCAGGGTCTACGTCGCCGCATCCCCGACGCCATTATCGTCAACAAACGCGTATCCAGCGTAACCGCCAACCCGACAGGCCCCAACACCATCACCTTCACAGACAACAGCCCCCCCATCCACGCAGACCTGGTCATCGGCGCCGACGGCCTCAAAAGTATCGTCAAACAGGCCTTATTTCCAGAATCAACCGAAGATCCCTACCCTCCCCACTACGAGTATCCCCCCTGCCCCCACCACCACCAGCGACTTCCCCCTCATCCCCCGCGGCTCCATGACCTTCCTCTTCAGCGGCACCGGTTTCTTCGGGTACTTCTACGCCACCAGCTCCCCTACCGCGCCCTATCGGTCCTCCCTACACCACATCTCCCCCCCCCCAGGCGACACCCTAGCGTGGTGGACCACCTACTCCCTCCCTACCCCTACCCCAACCCCTAACCACCCACCTCCGTACCCGATACGCATCCTGGACCGACCCAGTCGTGCAACACATCCTCCCCACCCTCTCCGTGGAAAATATCTGGCCGGTATGCACGTCCCCGTCTCTACCGACCTGGGATCGCGACGGGGTGGTGCTAATCGGCGACGCGGCGCATACCCTCCCTTCTACGTCGGGACAGGGATGTTCGATGGGACTAGAGGATGGGGAGGCTTTAGCTCTCTTCTTAACACATTATCTTCGATGTAGGGCGGTTTTGGGAGTGGGTTATGTATGTTGGGATGTGGGTTGTTGGTGAGTTATTCTCATGGAGATTGGAATGGGGAAGGAGGGGGGGGGGGGGGGGATGAGGCTAATGTGTGTAGGGTTCTTTCCGGGGTGGGTGGGAGGATGGCAGCGGGGGGTGTTTGAGTATGATTTGCCTGGGGAGGTTGGGCGGGTTCTTAGGAGGGATAGTGAGTGTTAGGGGGGGTGGGTTGAGCAGGGTTTGAGTTGGGGTCTGATGTTGGATGGTTGTGCAATGACAGAATGGACAGGCTGAGAGCAGATTCATGCAACTTGTTTCTTTTTGACTGTCGTCTTGGGCTCAATCTAGTCAATATACATGAGTCTCACAAAAGACAAAGCTATAATAACAGTGGTAGGCTTAAATAATCCAAGGGTGTACTAGACAGACTCCTCATGCACAGCTTCTAATTTGGCCTCCACAGTTCGTTCACCCACAGCCGCCCCATCGAAGATCACCGCCACCTGCTCCAACGAGTATCCCTTCGTCTCCGGGTAGAAGAAATACGCCGTGACACCAAACACCAGCAGCACAACAATAAACACAATATAGTACCTCCACTCAATAGCATCCATGGCAATCGGATTGACAAACGTATTGAAAAACATGCCAATAATCGTGGCCACCCAGGTCACGGTCAGACCGCGGGATCGCAGACGATACGGCCAGATTTCGCAGGGGTAGGAGGTCAGGAACGGTGTTCTATGGAGACAGTCGTTAGTGGTGTCCAGGCTAAGGCATTTGGCACTTACAGAGCAATGCAGTAGCCGGCAAAGAAGATGAACAGGAAAGGAATGACAGCAGCACCGGTGGCAGCATGCTGGGTCACGGTAAAAGAGCCGGAAAGCGCCGTGACGAGCACGTAGCTCACGAACATGATGGCTGCAGACGCCAGGAAGAGCGGACGGCGACCCAGTCGGTCGATTAGGAACGCCCCAACCGCAGCAAAGACGAGATCCCACATCTGCAAGCACGCCGAGATGAGCGTCTGGTTGCGGACACTCGTGATGCCAACCGAATCCAAAATAAGTGACAAGTAATACGACACCACTCCGTTTCCTGACCACTGCGCAAAAAAGCCCAAACTGATGGAGATCATCAAGCGCCATCGGTTCCCCGGAGTCTTGACCATGTCCAGGTAGCTGGCGCTGCTGTGGGCCTCCTGCTCCGCTCGGATAGTTGAGCTGATCTCGGCGAACTCGTAGGCCACAAGAGGTGATGCCTCGTCGCCGGCGGCGTGGTACCGAGTGAGAATGGCGCGGGCCTCCTCGTCGCGTCCCACAGAGATCAGCCAGCGCGGGCTCTCCGGGGCGAATAGGAACCCCGGCAAGCCGACCACCGGCACGAGAGCTTGTAGAACCGATGGGAGGCGCCATGACCAGGAGGAATCATACGTGCGGGAGGCAAAAACAACCCATGCGGCGACGGTACCGCCAACGTACCACCCCGACATGAACAGCGAGTTGAGGATGCCGCGGTGAGTGGGGTACGCGACCTCGTTAATCAGTAGAGGGACGGCGTTGCCAAACAGGGCAGAAGCAATCCCGAGGAAGAACCGAGCGAGCATGAATGCCACCGCATTAGGAGCAGCCGTCTGGAGCGCGCAGCCCAACGTCAAGAAGCAATACCCAATGTACACACCAGGCTTGCGTCCATGTTGGTTAGAAATCCATGCTGCCGTTGGGTATCCGATGCCACAGCCGAGCCAGTAGATCGCATTCAGCCAGCCCAGCTTGGCTCCCGTGGGATTGTGCATAAAAGCTTTCCACTGGGTCAGGGCTTCGAGGCCGTTCATGAGAGACCCGTCATAGCCGTTGGCGGACGAGAACATAACAAGAGAAAGGATAATGAGGTTGAGGCGCACCAGATGGGGCTGCTTGTACCATGCCGGCCCGGGTGGAAGAACCGCCGCCAGCTGGTCCTCCCCATCCGGCTTGCTTGCAGTATCGATCTTGCTGATGCCCATGGTCCGAACGGTGTGGAAGAAAGGAACATAGGAGCGTGGACAAGGGTTGGGATGGTCCGAGTTATAAGTTCAGATAGACTGCCGGGCGACTGCCGACGGCTCGTCATTCGTCGAGGCCTTGTAGCAACTTCCTTCCCGTGGCGTTTCCGAGTGACGATGTTGGCGCACAAGACCATGATCTTAGTGTGTCTTACCCGGCGTAATACTTCAGGAAATCCCAGCACTAGGGAATCTCACCACTCCTAGCGTGGCGGATATACCCATAGCCACCACACGGAAGCCCCAGGCCTGGTCACCAGACCTGAATCCCTTGACGCACGGGTTTGCTGGGGAAATGCATGGCAGGAGTGTGGGGAGAACCGGGGATGTCGGGGTTGGGGCATCGGAGAGAAGCCGTTGATCGAGCGGAGAAACGGAGAAAAGGAGAAACGGAGAATTGGAAGGAACTAAGAGCAGTCGAATGGGTCTGGATCCCGCCCGGCACGCAATCAGAACCCTCGGTCTGGTGGAGCTACCGACTCCGTCGTCCGAGTCGGGCCATTCATCGTCCATCCATGCATCTCACGGGATGCAACTCAGGAGAGCGCAACCACCGTCCACATGTCCAGAAATCTCACCGATGATGTGTCGTAATGGGACTAGGATCAGCATGCCGGCAATAAATCTGCGAGCCAGCGCCCTGCTGCTCAATGTTCCGACCACACCACTACTCCAGAGGACGTTAGCAGACCACAGGCATCATGCCGTACGTCCACGCTGCTGCCGCTGGGACGGACAAATCGTTTGTCCAAATTGAAAGCGCCAACATTGAAGACCTCATAAAGCAACTGACCACCGATGAAAAAGTGGCTCTGTTGACTGGTACGTTGTCCGACACGACGGGAATTCACCACGCTGACAGCTATCGGTGGTAGGCGATGACTTCTGGCACACAGTTCCAATTCCCCGGCTTGGGATCCCCTCAATCCGACTATCCGATGGCCCGAATGGCGTCCGCGGCACTCGCTTCTTTGGCAGCGTGCCAGCCGCGTGCCTGCCCTGCGGGACGGCCATCGGGGCGACCTTTGACAGAGACCTCGCCGTGAAGATTGGGCATCTGATTGCTGCGGAAGCCAAGGCAAAAGGCGCCCACGTGGTGTTGGGTCCTACGATAAACATCCAACGCGGTCCACTGGGTGGACGCGGTTTCGAGTCGTTCTCAGAAGACCCGCTTTTGTCCGGTATCATGGCCGGATATTACTGCAGAGGATTGAAGGGAAAGAACATCATTGCCACACTGAAGCACTTTGTATGCAATGACCAGGAGCACGAGCGGATGGCAGTCAACTCCATTGTGACGGACCGGGCGCTGCGGGAAATCTACCTCTTGCCGTTCATGGTCGCCATCGGCCTGGGGAAGCCAGAGGCTATCATGACGGCATACAACAAAGTGAACGGCATTCATGCATCGGAGAGCCCGGCGCTTCTGCAGGACATCCTTCGAGGAGAATGGGGCTGGGAAGGCCTGGTAATGAGCGATTGGTAAGGACGAAGTAATTTGCTTGCTGCATCCACGTATTCCATCTGGGTTAACTGTCGTCCGCAGGTTTGGAACATACAGCACATCGGAAGCCATTCACGCCGGGCTGGATCTCGAAATGCCGGGCCCCACGAGATGGCGCGGCGGAGCGTTGACACACGCGATCATGGCGAACAAGGTCCCTATGGCCACCGTCAATGCTCGCGTTCGGGCGGTTCTTAAAGTGGTCCAGCAGGCCAGCCGAGCAGGGATTCCTGAGCGAGCCCCAGAATTGCAGCTGAATCGAGCGGAAGACAGACGGCTCCTGAGGAAGATCGCATCCGAGGCAGTGGTTCTTTTGAAGAACGACGGGGGCATTCTCCCGCTCAACAAGACCAAAAGAGTCGCCGTCATCGGCCCTAATGCCAAGATTGCTAGCTACTGCGGAGGCGGCAGTGCAGCGCTCAACCCCTATGAAGCCGTCACTCCATTTGAAGGTATCTCAAACTCAGCGACAGGTGGCGTCGAGTTTGCCCAAGGTATATACGGGCATCAAAACCAGCCGTTGCTGGGGAAGCGCTTTCGTACCCAGGAGGGCCTTACTGGGTTCACCTTGAAGATCTTCAACGACCCACCGACCGTCCCGGGCAGGATCCCTCTGGAGGTGCGACGCGAGACCGACTCGATGGTCTTCTTCCTCGATTATCATCATCCAGAGCTCCAGCCCGTGTGGTTTGCCGACGCAGAGGGGTACTTTATCCCGGACGAGTCAGGGCTATACGACTTTGGTCTCTGTGTCCAAGGGACGGGAAAACTCTTTGTAGACGGGAACTTGCTAGTCAATAACGCCGATGTACAAAGGCCAGGCCCGAGTTTTCTCGGAAGCGGCACCGTGGAGGAAAGGGGGACGATGGAACTTGTGGCCGGGCAACAGTACAAGGTCCACGTGCAGTGGGGATGTGCGAAGACCAGCAAATTCAAGGTTCCTGGGATTGTGGACTTTGGCCATGGGGGATTCCGCTTCGGAGCGTGTAAACAACTACCGCCTCAGGCAGGCATTGAGGCAGCAGTGCAGCTGGCTGCAAGCGTTGACCAGGTAGTCCTCGTGGCTGGGCTGAGCGCGGAATGGGAGTCCGAGGGCGAGGATCGCCTGAGCATGAGTTTGCCTCCATATACCGACGAGTTGATTTCCCGCGTTCTGGAGGTAAATTCGGATACGGTGATCGTCATACAAAGCGGGACTCCCGTGGAGATGCCATGGATCAAGAACGCGAAGGCGGTACTGCACGCCTGGTATGGAGGCAATGAAACTGGCAACGGCTTGGCGGATATCATCTTTGGCGACGTGAACCCGGTGAGTATCTTCGCCCCATCTCACCTTTGCCGTACTAACTCCCCGCTGCCTACAGTCCGGCAAACTCCCACTCACCTTTCCCCGTCACATCAAGAACAATCCCACGTACTTCAACTACCGCTCCGAGGGCGGCAGGGTCCTGTATGGCGAGGACGTCTATGTTGGCTATCGGTTCTATGATGAGATCGAGATAGATCCGCTGTTTCCATTCGGTCACGGCTTGTCGTACACCACGTTTGAGCTCTCCGATTTGTCCCTCACAAGGGAGTCAACCACACTGCAAGCCACCTGCACGCTGCGCAACACCGGATCCAGGGCTGGCGCGGAGGTAATCCAATTGTATGTGGCGCCAGTGTCGCCCCCCGTCAAGCGCCCAACCAAGGAGTTAAAGGAGTTCCGAAAGGTTTGGTTGGAATCCGCAGCAGAAGAGGCCGTGACAATTCCACTCGATCTGATCCGCGCCACAAGCTTTTGGGATGAGAAGAGCAGTAGCTGGTGCAGTCATCGCGGCATGTATCGTATTATGGTGGGAACCAGTAGCCGGGGAGTGTTTCTAGAAAGTGCTGTGGAGTTGGATGAAACGACCTTCTGGTCGGGTCTCTGAAATAAGGAGTCACCATGGGATGCATCACATCATCCATTACCTCTTGACACGGTCCGTGTCGACCCAGGTTTGTAGATGTATGGTCACCATGCCTTCGCTGCTGTCCAGACGGGACAAGATGTCGGTCGATTGTCGGAGATACTCTGCCGCTCGTTTCGCTTCGGGGTCCGCTGGGTGAAACGGGCACACCAGAAGACTCGCCGCAATATCGCGCACTTTATGTGCCAGATGTAGACCATTCGCTTCCAGATTAATCTGCGGAAGGCTGTAGAGTATATAGAAAAGCTGACGGCAGAGGTCCTCCCGCTGAAGCCACAGGGCCTTGGCATCTGCAGTGGCCTGTGGGGGGGGCATTGATACCGATGACTGCATCTGTTCGTGCGCCTGGGCTGTCTCGAGTTGATCGATTAGCAGACTCTGTAGCCACAGATGCGTGACATGCAGATTCGCTCGCATCGAAGCGAAGTGTGATTGTACGTCTGCCCCACAGCCACTTCCATCTCCATGGGTGGCCATTTCCGCATCTAGGGGCTGCCATGCCCGTAGAGGAGGTGGGATATCCTCCAGTAAGAACCGCAGGCTATGAAGACGGCCCTGGAGGTAGGCAACTTGCAGAGTTGGATTGCGGGCCCTTACACAAGGGCACGGCTCGGCCGATGGCTCCGGGCACGGACTCCGGACCGCAGCCCAAAAAACGCGTGAATGGAGGATGAAGCCCGTCACCAGGCAAGGGACTGGGGACGGTGGCAGGAGCACTTGATCCTCAAAGATCATTTCGTCATCCACCTCGAGGGGCATCAGATCTTCTGGATTGATGGAATGGAGCAGGATGGGATCCAGGTACCACAATCGCTCTCCTAAGACATTTTGTAGTTGGTTGTGGCTGGTCATATCAGCTGCGGTGTATCCCGCGACGTCCGGGACCTGGCACTTACACAAAGCCATAGAACATCAGCCAGAAGCCCTTTTTCCGCAGCTGAGTCTCGATGCAGTTGAGGCCATCGTACTCAGAAATCCGGTGCAGGTTCAACAGACGAGCGATCTGTGTTGCTTCAACATCCAGCATGCGGGACATATTGTGATCCCCCCACTGGCGGAAGGCGGCGTACAGCAGGTAGGAGATGGCAAATTTCTGAAAGTTGACCTGATCGAAGTAGGTCGAGTCCCTTAGCCGCATGATCTTGTCATAGCAGTACCGGACCATTTCCTTCCGCGATGGAAATCGCAGGGGTGGATGATAGGATTGATAGAGCTGGAATCTGCTGGGCATGGTTGCGATGACCACCGCGGCGATAGCCGTGACTAGGCTGAGGAATCCGCCGTCCTCGCAGTCACGGCTTTCTTGCAAGGACTGGTTAAAAGAGGGTCGGTGCACGATGGGGATCAGGGGATACAGATAGTCCAGGTAGTCCTGCATGATGAGGGTAAAGAGCCCCCGGTCGCATAGATCATCGGTGGGATATTTGATGGCCTCCGAATCCCTATTGTCTGCAGGCACGGGAGAAGATACCCCTGGGGCCGCACGCATACGCTTCCTGCAATCATATTAGAATGTACCTTGGACTCCTAGGCATCCTGGCCAGCGTACCGTTTCTTCGGGCCTCGCGTCCGGGAGGGGGACAGGAAGGTGCAGGGCAGGTTCAGCCGGGCGCATCGGCCACATCTGGCTGTCGCCTCAGAGGATGACGGAGGCGGGTGGCATTTGACCTTGCGCTTTCTGCAGATATCGCAGGCCTGGGTCGACAGGTCCACGCGAAGGGCCATGATGCAGACACCGACAGGAGCCAAGGGGAATCCGGCCACGACGGTTGCGGTTTGTCACAATTGCACCCACCGCCTGAGGCAGTCAGGCCTAGACGTAGAAAACCGTTGTGCGATATACTGCTGAGTCAGCTCGCATAACCCATGGTTTATGCTGCCACCCATCCAGGGTGGCCTCATCTCTACCATCATTTGTCGCTGGCAAAGGAAGGCAAATGAAGGACATTACCCAGTAAAGTCAGACACAATTCAATTAGTGCTCTCGGATAACAGTAGTCATCGTCCCCGAGTGGGTTGAGGCTGTTCAACGCCCTAGGCTTCACGTCCCGCAGAATATATTTTGATGGTCCCCTGCCTAATGGGAGTAGTCTCTGCACGGAAGGGCGAGTTCGCAGCGACAAAAGGCCTCAAGAGATGAGAATCAAGGTATGACTCGATGATATTCGACCTATGGAGTTCTAGGCCAGATAGATGGAGAAATGGGAACCAAGGTGTAGACAGAGACTGGGTCGGAAGGCAGGTTACATTGCCAAGCTGTTCGCCCGCTCCAAACATCATCCCAGTGTCACAGTCCCAATTGCCCATTGCCACCACGGCACGTTCCGTCTCAAGAGATGTCTAGCGCTTGTGATGGTTCGATTACGGCGACTCGATTTAGGGGGATCCCTACAAAGACAAGTGACCCAACCAAGTGACTAGTGTGGACATTGAGCCTCCCAGGAATTGAGGTGTATGGAAGGTTACGATACGGGAGAACGAAAGGATTATAAGGATCTTCATAGGGATCGCACAAGATTATGACCTGGGTCAGGAAATATTAGATATGATAGGAAATTAGACCATGAATCAATCGTTAGCTCGTAGACCGATGCATATAAAACCCATCACGCCGTGATATGCAGCCGTCCCGGACGGCGGCAGAGATTCGCTCATAAACTCCATAAATGATCAGATGCATGCGGATTTAGCTGTCAGTGTTGGCACACGTGAAGCTGTTGCTGTTGGCATCGTTGTGGATGGCCGTGCCCGAGGCATACAGACCCAGGACACACAGCACGAGACCGAACACGGCCACCGCCACATTGAGCACGAACAGCGCGATCTTGCGGGGGCCGGCAAACCACTGGCCGTAGTTGAGATGCAGCCAGTAGATGCCGCTCAGACCGTAACTGAACCAACTGGCGAAGAGGGCACTCTGACCACTCCGTTAGCTGCGGCACCAGAGAATAATTCAAGGGTTTACTCACAATTAGACCATTGAGATCACTGAACACGGGGATGGCCTCCGCAATGATCCACGCGACAACCCAGCAGACCACGCCAAGACCGATCCAGATGGCAACCGAGCGCCGGCTGCGGCTGTGGATGAGATCGGACTTGTGGCAGGCCCGGAAGTAGATATACTTCAGACCAATGTGACCGTTCACCACACCGGCACCAACAATCTAGAATCATCAGCGACCATTGATAGCGAAGAAGATCTGCCGGGAACACTCACGGTGGGAATGGCAACACCATAGGCAATCTTCTTCAAAAGAGGACCGGCAGAACTAAGGGCGGGGGATTGGACGTCCTTGCCGACATAGTAGTAGATGACGCAGGCAGCGGTCACGTACAGGGCAATCTCAAAAGATTGCAGCATGAAGAGCGACTTCTTGAAGTCCTTCGGGGTCTCCATCTCGGCAATCAGACCAAAAAAGGCCACGTGGGCGCAATAGGCGAAGACGATGTTGGAAACGGCGCTGAAGGCCGTGTAGAGGTTGGTGTGCACGGTCGCTTCGATAATGCGACCGGGGTGCTTTTCCACACCGACACCAATCATGGTGACCATGACCGCGCTAAAAATACTAAGGAAGGCTGAATGACATGGCTTGTTAGCCCAGACTCGTACTGGAGACGATCGGGAACAACTCACAAGCAAATGAGATCAAGGTCATGCCCTTCATGGTGCGGGGGATGGAGAGGACGATGCAGATGACCATGCCGATGACGCTGAACACGATGGAGCAGGTACCGTGATCGGTGATGGTGTTCATCATGACCCGGAAAGTCAGGAGATGGCTGCCCATGACGAAGATACAGAAGAGGAACTGGCCCAGGCCAAAGAGTTCGCGGCCAAAAGGGCCCATGAGGATTTCTCCGGCATCCGCGAGGTTCTGAATGTGGGGGTACCGCTCCCTGAACAACCCAATGTTGTAACCGGTATAAGTGGCGAGAATTCCGAGGCCAACAATCAGGATGACGGCCCTGGAACGAATTAGCCGGTTCACCTGTGAAAGACGGTGGGGAAAAGCTTACGGGACGAAACCCAGGGTAGCCACGGCGGCGGGGAGGGACAAGACACCTAGTGAGACGGACTCACAGATCATCACTGCGGGGGGATTAGAGTTTGCTGGGACCAACAGGGTAGGATCGGAGAAGCCTTACGCAGTCCACATTGCCTATCTGACGCATTAGCAGGGGAATTGGGCAGGCGGGGATGAGCGAGTGCATTCGATCACATACCACCACTTCAGAGTCTTATACTTGATTTCGGCAAACTCTTCGTTTCCAAAGGCATCAGACTCCTCAAAGCCGGGCTTGATGTTCTGTTCCACCTGGCCGAGATCATCCTTCTTCTCGTCGATGCGATCCGTCGCGTAGGGTGGGGGACTGTCATGAATGGCCTCCATAGTGATGAACAGGTGGTGCACTGGGAGGATGGAAGGTATAGGGAAGACGTAGGGGCGAGGAGGAGGGAAAGAAGAGAAAGCAGGCGAGGGAGAGGGGGGAATATAAGGAAGACAGTGGAGAAGTCAAGACCCAAAGAGAAGGATTGAGTTTCGGGGTGGGCGAGGTGACAAGCCGAGAATTCTGGGGACACTTAGTTGAGGGGGGCCCGCGGCTGCTGTGGGGAAACCGCCCCTCGTGTGTTTCTACCTTCTCGTCCTCAGGTTCCAGGAATCCAGAGGTTCTGCAGGCTGCTCGGCCCCGATCCGAGCCGATGACCATTGGTTATTGGTCATGCCCCCCCGAAGACGGCCATTCCGGACCAATCAGATGCTCCGACTCACGTCCATGGATGTAACGTTGCCAAGCACTACGACTTGGTCGCTCCAGCCGGACTCTTCGACCGAACAGAGTGCATCATGAGCTCATGGCTTCCTGCATGACCCGCTAGATGCTTCCCCGCAGCGCAATCGCGTGTCAAACTGGCACCAAACCATGGAGATGCGGGCAGGTATCAACCATGTGGTTTACCTAATGACAGTTGGTAAATGACAAGGCCGGTGCCCACCGCACTAGAGTAGCCCAGATCCGCTAAGCAGCTTGGGGCTTAGCAACACACCGGTGGCCGACTCGGTCCAGGAGCTTAACGTTAAACTGAGCACACCGAACACCTTCAAAAGCGGACAACCTGGCTTCACTTTTTTTCGTACCACGATGTAGGTGCCATATAGATGGATTTATTTCTTTTCTGTATACAGAGAAAGAAGATGACTACTATGGCATTCTTTCCATGATTGAGTAGAACACAGTTATTCTCGCCGTCGTGGCAATAATCTCTGCCGGGCGGCGGTGGGTGGACGTGGACAGAAGCGAGCGGGCAAACAATGGCCCGGCCAAGCAATGCAGGTACCCGCCACCCACCAATGCGACGAGATTAATAAACAGATGATAGTTAACTAACACAGGGCTTGGTCGCTTTATAACCGGCAGGATCATCTATCTATGGGCCCACAAGTTCGACAAACAATCCAAAATATTTCTGTTGCCTGTTTTACTTAGATGAGCGAAAGCACTACTAGTTATGGAGACGGAAACCTAAGCTAAATGTTAGACTTCAAATGAGATAATCAGTCTATCAGGCGTATTTTGGAGAATGAGATAGTGGAAATTTATAATACTATCAGATATTTACAACTGATAGCCAACTGTTCGTTCATCACTCTTTGATGGGTGAAATAAGATACAGCAGTCGCGGCCGTACGCCACGCAACCGGATTATTCAAACCTCTTGGTAACCACGATGCTGGTGCGCTCCGTCGTCTGTTCGCCTCAGGTGTCCTACCGGAGTAGCACCAGCCGAGTCCGGGCCGCGGTGTGAGATCTGATGGGGCATGACTCGGGCCTCTTGAAACTCGGCTATTTTTCATCCCCAAGAATGGTTCTCGAAGCGAAGAACACGTCGAGGACCCAAACTTTGCCGGTAGCGCCGGCAATTCAGGCCTCTTTCGAATGCTGCATACGAGAGTACCCGGCCAGAGTGGCCGGTGTAGCGCCCCTCTCCTGGTGAAAATGAGGGTGGCGAATTCGAGCCACAGATGGAACATTCTAAGAGAAAGGAGAATTGAGCATCGGAGTGTGCCGATGGATCGGCTGCTATCTCCGCCCCGCACCAGCCGGATCGACGTGGGTCACGTGAGCTCCCCCACCGTGGCAGTCGTGGGGATGGCTGCATCCTTCACCCATCATTTACCGGAGACAGTACTCTTTAGCTGTTACTGCCTCCATTCCTGATAACTTTGCATTGGTCCTCTTCTCCGAGAAGTAGCATCATGCATATTACCAAGGGGTAAGCTAGCTTGTGCTGCGGGCATTCGCTGACATCTGCGGGAGCCTCATCTTTCCCTCTCTCTTACCACTACCATGAAGCCGCGTCGCTAATCTTCCTTCCTCCAGAGCTACTGCTCCTGATTGCAGGAACCTTTCACTCGCAAAAAGATCTGAATGCCGTGCCCCGTATCGCCCGCGTCCTACATGATACTCTAAACCCGCTTCTCTCCCGCCGGCACGTCCGACAACCCCACGGTCGAACTGCATTGCTCTACGCGGCACAAACCGGGCAGATTGGGACGATCTATCACCTTCGCACCACTTCAGCCTCTTGCGGAGCTTTGAACACCGATCAAGGGGGCAATAATATCGATTATCTGCCGACCCTTGATCCAGATGGGCGCGACTCGCAGCAGTTCAAGCTTCCGCTACTAGCTTGGGCCGCTATTCACGGTCATGTTCCGGTCGCGGAGCTCTTGCTGGATAGAGATCTTGCTGGATAGAGCTCTTGCTAGATATGGGAGCGTTGGCTAATCTTCAGACTATAGCGAACCGAATCGCGCTCGCACGCAACGGAAATTGGCCACGTGGAGGCTGGCAGGCTGCTTCTTGGCCATGGCGCAAGCCCCATTCGCAGGACTGGCTGGCTGATAGAACCGCGTTGATGTGGGCGGGTTCCCCTCGCCTCCAGGTGGCAACGGAGCTCTGACCCACTGTCTCTTTGCTATCCCATTTGGCACAGCAGGGTCGCCAGGATATGGTGGTATTCCTCAAGGCGGGACACCAGTTCACCAGCGATCCATACACCCACACGTTTTCGCCGACAGCCAGACCCGGTCCAAGCGGCGGTACTAGTAGACATGAAGGAATTGTGCGACAGCTTCTAGCCCGAAGGGATCTGGATATCAATTCCCAAGATAGATGCGGGAACACGGCGATGACGTGGGCATCCAAACAGAACAGTAACGAATTGGTCCAGCTGCTGCTAGAGCACGGGACAGATCTGGCGTATATGCATGTCCCGGGTCCAAGAGCCTTCAGACCAGCTAGAGTCATAGGTGGTACTTCTTCCACGTGGTCTCCGTATCGCCAATGGTTGATTTCATTCCGCCCGGTGGAAGGCTTGAGACCTTATCCGATGGATGGCCAATTCGGCCTAGACGGGGCTATGTTTCCCATAATAGTATGTGTGGTTTGAGATTTTCATCCTTATCCCAGCTGGGTTCATTGCATAAAAGTGGGTAGCATAGCTCAAACATAGCATAGACACCACTGGTGAAGAATCATGAAGTCCTCTGACATGATCCAGCTAGGCTGGCCGAACTTGACTGAATCATCTAATACAGGCTGCATTGACTCCAAAGGATGCAGCAAGATAAATTATCAAGAATGAACATCACAGAGGAATGCCGTCGACAGAGTTCGTCCATAATAAAGCGATCCTGTCACACTAAGACTGTGTGAAGTGCCTCATGAAGAACCCAAAGACAACAATGAAGACCTCGTGCATCAGCATGAGGTTGTCAAATACCTGACAAAGGGCCTGGAAAGAAGGGTATCGAGTAGCGTTGCAACGGCAAATAGCGATGCCGGTAGACAGACCGCGATCCGGGACATCCCTTGATGCCTGAGGCACCCTTCAGAAGAACTACGCTTTCACCCGTACCAAGTACGACTAGAGATGCAGTCACGTTCCATGTCCTCATTTATCATGACGTGTGATGTACATCCCACAGTATATAACTCATCATCCATCGGGAAGTATCTATGGAGGTCTGCACATCCCAAGCCTGCGGTAGATTTTTAACCATAATAGTCCCAGCACGGCAACCTACCAGAAATGTCAGGTCAAGTCTGCTCGGCCACCGAGATAGTCAACTACTGCCTAGTTATTGGGTAGGCAGCGAGGGGGTTTGGTCGCTGGGTGGCCTCTGTCGATAAGAATTCGGAATAAGGCATCCCTTGACGAGCGCATATTCACTGGGAGAAAGGACAGATATAAATAAAAGCCTACGGCATGACATGGCCTGGCTGTGTGGTTGACTGCTCAACTATAGCAGACAAAGGCACTCGCAACCGCACTTTTGACGTGATGACACCCTTCCATTATGACTGGAACAAAGAGAGGCTTCCTATGGGCCGGGAGCTGTGTGCTACCATTGCACATATCTTAGATGTGGCCGGCATTCCGAATGTTCTCTGGGGCAAATACATGATCTTTACCTACGACATGGGCCCTCTGCGTAATGGATATGACTGACTGGGACAGAAAATTGACCAACGCCAGAGGTGGCTAGAAGAAGCCCAGGCTGAAGACGCGAAAAGGGTCCGGAAGGTGCCGCCACCACCGCATGAGCGATACTACATCACCAAGTACGACGACAGCATCTCCTTCATCATCCCCGATGACCGGATCAATGATGCGCGCGATGCTTTGCTCCTCGCTGGATTCCCCCTGTGTACCACGGGATGCGTGTGCTTTGATTGGAAAACACACGAGATGGTTCCATGGCATCACTTCCTGGGAGAGAATGGCAACACCGCGGAGAACCCCGCCTTGAAGCTCTTCCGTCGCTCGGACGTACTCTTTCGCTTTCCAGACCCTGACCTCGCCCCCCCAGCACCCGACGACCCCTGGTATATGTTGACGAACGATCCTCGACTCCCCGCGGACGATGAGGAGCGGCGGGGTGCCAACCCGGAAGGCCGGTTTGATGCGGCCCTCTGGCCGATCAAGATTCCAACTGCGGTGAAACTGTACGAAGCCCTGATCCTCCTGCGCTGCCGCGATAACGATTATCACAGCCATTCCGACGGCAGTTGGACTGGGTGGTCAAAATACCTGGCACGGAGTCTGGTCAAATCGGGTCGTATCACGATCCCACAGGTCGGAGAGCTCTACCGCGGAGTCATTGAATGGGACCAGGCCGATCGCCTTTGGTTTTGGGATGGACAGCCATCGCTGCTGCGCCAGCACCTCTGGGAATCGAAGGCTTGCCTCCTCCCCTTCCGGACCGCTGCCCCCCTGATCTTTCCTTGCATCGCCGGCACCATACTCTGGATGAACACGGCGAGATCTACGCCAAGTTTCTGGAATATTGTAGCCGGTTTGGGGACGATGTTCGGTCGGATGGCGAACACCCCAACAAGAGGGATGGACAGGAAGCAGAGGACCAAGGGGAGAGTGCGTAGGTTCAAAAGACCAGGCATGGAACTCTGAGCGGAAGATGATTGATCTTGTCTGTTCTATTCTCTGTCTTCCCTGTTTTCTTCTAGCAGAATCGAAATACATCCAACGTACTTCTTTTGGTTCATCCTTATCATCACTTGCTTCAGGCGACTATAGTAATGGTATCATATGTATGGGATGCCCCAGGAGGAATCAAGTACTTGCTCAGCTCTGGCTATGAAATTTATTGTGCATTCGCTATCGACACAGAAACCTGTTAGTAGCTAGTCGTAACCTCAATTTTGTCTCAGCTTTTTCTCGATCATCCTCTCACTAACCTGACTCTGCCCAAGAGCTGCTGGACTAATATAGTGGAAGTAGGACAGTAGCTACAGACTCTGCGTATCTAGATGTGTTCATCAACAGGTCGTAGTTGTAACTTACTGCTCCTGTCACTGTTCTCTCAACGCTTCTTTGATGCACCCTTCGATACGCTACGGAGTAGTCCTTAACCCCGTTTGAGCCTCGTGCTACGTTGGAAGGACAGCAGACAACAGGCAACAATATCTGATTCTATTCTCTCCGTTCTCTTTGGGCTGCTTACATTCCTAGACCAATCCTGCAGGCGAAGGAAAGAGCTCGAAAACAAGGATTGGCCACTGGGATCAATATCGTTACCCACGTTATTGTGTGTCTCACAACATCTGTCTGGAATCCAGGCCAGACCGTCATCGTCTACCATACTCTGAAGGATTTGCTCTACAATTAGCAGAATCTTCCATCCTGCTTCATGAATTACAGTATGTCAGAGGCTGTAAAAGCATTCTCTTGGTATTTCTCTATAACCCTCATCACCTTACGACATCCAAAAGCGATATAGTCTGTCATCATATTCCCAACAGCATGATTGCCTAATACCGCGCTAATACCAAGCCTCCAAGACTACAAGTTCCAATCTTGGATGCCCAGACCAATGTAGCGCCACGATCCTCACCAAACCACAACCCTCATATTCTGCAGTGCATCAGGTGGACGTAGACCGATGACCACCATCCCACCCGAAGACACAGAGTTCATTCATCCTTGAAGCTAGGAACATGAGACGGTGTCCCTGTAGTCAAAGACCGCTTCTTCTTATCCACCAGAGACGCTGCCCCTTAATCAAAGGCCCCCTCTTCTCTTCCCACAAAAATAATTAATACCTCGCTGGGTTCAAAGCTGTCGAAACCACACTGCACGGATCCTACACGTCAATTCCCAACCAACCCACGTCAGTCCACCCTCAAGTCACTCCCAACCTGTTTGAGGCGATCTCCCAAGGAAAGGTCCAGTAGCTGCGATCTGACGTAGCCCGACAGACCACTCGAGCCATTTCAAGCCATCTATCCTCTCGTAATCCTCATACCTCGCTGGGTACAAAGCTTGAAACCATGCCACTGACTACTTGTAACCAAAACCAAAGAGCAGCATAGGAAGGCGGCAGAGACTTTTCTTTTCTCTGCACTGTGCGCGCTGAACAAGAGCATGTCCCGTATCTAGTCAGGCTGGAAAGGTTCCCTGGTTGATGTGTAGGGATAGATATTATATCGCTTCCGGCGTCTGTTCGAACGGCCTTTTAAACGGGATTCGTACTTGACTGTGTGAAAAGCCCGAAAGGCAGCGACGGTCATTCGTGACCGTACACAACAGCAGGATGGGAGGGCAGCAGAGATTTCCTCTCCTTGCAGTGCAAGCTGGAGAAGAGCATGTCCCTTGTTTAGTCAGGCTGGAAAGGTTCCCTGGTCGATGTGTAGGGATAGGTAGTATACCGCTTCCGATATCTGTTGGAACGCCTTTGTAAACGGGGTATTCATACCTCGCTGGATACAAAGCGCGAAACGGCAAGAATCATTTGTGACCGTACCCAAGAAACAGCCATGGGAAGGCAGCGGATGGATTTTTTGGTGGCATTGTGCATGTTGGAGATGATACCTCGTGCCTGGTCGGGCTGGAAAGCTTGCCCTGGACGGACATCAATGAGGGCAGACATCAATAAGGGCAGATATCAATAAGGGCAGATATCAATAAGGGCAGGCATGCTAGTGTCTGTTCGGGCTCAAAATCTTGCCCTGGACAGACATCGACGAGGGCAGACATCAGTGAGAAAATGCTTCAGCAAGGACAGCCATCGGTGAGGGCATGTACTGGTAACCAACAGGCAAGGCAGATTTCAGACCTCGGTGGTGACAGGCCTAACAGTGCATTCATACCATGCTGGGTACAAAACTCTCCAACCGTGGCCTGGTCACTTGCTTGTCCAGCCAGCTTCGCAGGAGACGCCACTTCCCATTCAGCTACTATGCGAGCAGCGAGTGACGGTTCCATCCCACAAGATAATCACCTAGTGATGCACATGAACATCAATACCCAGGGTACGGGGCAAGCCGCAAACCAATTTCAATGACCCAGTGGTGGCTAAAGCCTGCCATTTTACCCAGGTGATCAGCGACACGAATGGAGAAGGTCAGATCATGATACGCTGCATTTGTTGCGGATGCGTCTCTTCCATTATGCTGTTGGACTGGGTTTCAAAGAATCCACCTTCTGGTCTCTGGCCGATGTCGCATATGCAAGAGCATTGGCTATGACATGGCATCCGCTGACCAAGATAGCTAAAGGCCAGTACTAGAAGGTTGGCCTTGCATTCAGTGTTGCCTGTTTGATAGGCTTGATGTGGTCAGCTGCGTGTCCATATGGAAGGCCAAAGTTGGGCGATGGTGTTGTGATATATATAATGCGGATGGAGAATGATGGGAAAGGGGAGAAAGGAAGGGTTTATATAACTTGCCTGGAGGCAATCGCGGAGGCAATATCGGAGACACCCGGCTTAGGGCACATCATCGCGTGGTAGTGGTAGTAGGCAGCCTCCGACATTGGATTGGAAATCTCCGACTCTACCCCCATACGAACAGCCTGTACTGCCTATTGGAATGGTCTAGCAGATTTGCCGCCTCAGAAATCCAAGCACCCACAATTTGGAGGGACATGGCGATCAGCACCAGCACCACCTTCGACAATCTCCTATATTCAACCGCCTGCATTCACCCGTCCCACCCATCACCGGCTCCCCCCTCTACACCCGATGGATTCCAGTAAACCCACCACCACCATGCTCATTACTCCTCGGGCTCACCCTTCAAGCCCAATACACGCCACCTACACGTTCCCCTTTCACCCCCC